>NC_053498.1:47536936-47836936 GCF_905171775.1 Rana temporaria
ATTCGCCGAGTCAAGCTGACCACTCCAAAGACCTTGCAGAAGGAACTAACCGATTTTTCTCTTGTAATGTGGCTCTGTATCGGACCCTATGGTATTATGGAATCCCATAAGGCATTTATGAGAGGGGTTTTGATTCAGATGGGTGCGAGGGCTAAGAGGAGGGGGCAGCAGATACAAACTCTCATTTCTAAGATACACAATCTAGAATCCCAGAATAAACAAAATGCTCTCCGCTAGTCTCTAGTCAATTGACACAACTTAGGAGCGAGCTCCGCTGATTCTGCTTGACAACTTTGAAAATCTTCCAAGCGCCTTAAATGACATACTACGTCAGTGGCAATAGGGCTGGGAAACTCTTGGCCAATCGCCTCAGAGGGTAGCATAAGACCACTATCCCCTTTGTTCGCCACCCCTTCACCCATGATAAATTGTTCCACCCCAAGCGATAGCTGACGCGTTCAGTTGCTATTATAGCTCACTCTATAATTTAAAAGATGACCCCTCCACAATCCAACCCACGGGACCCATTATCTCAGACTTCCTGACAAAATTGAACTCCCCCGAATATCATCTACCAACTGGAAATTTCAGAAACTGAAATCGCCAAAGCAATAGACTCCCTTCCTAACAACAAAGCCCCCGGGCCTGACGGCTTCACCGGAGAGTATTATAAGCTTTAAACTGGAACTGGTCCCATATTTAGCAGGTATTTTCAATCAAGCTGCCTCCTCGTCCTTTTTTCCTTCTGAGATGCTAAGGGCTATGATTGTGGCGCTGCCGAAGCCCGGGAAGGACCCTGACACACCCCAGAATTTTAGGCCCATTTCATTGCTCAATACGATTGAAGTTATATGCCAAGCTCCTCGCCAATAGATTGGTGGACCTCTTGCCGTCATTGATACCTGGACCAATCGGGGTTCACAAAGGGCCGACAGACTGATGCCACTAGGCGCTTAATTAATATAGTGCATCTGGCCAATCGAACAAAACGCCTTCTCTGCTCCTCGCTTTGGATGCAGAGAAGGCGTTTGACAGAGTCCACTGGGATTATTTAGCCAAAGTGCTTTCCAAATTTGGGTTCGAGGGCAGAATATACTCAGCTATTATGGCACTATACACGACTCCATCGGCCCAAGTGTATATATCGGGGATGCTCTCCAAGGCATTCAATATTTCTAATGGAACCCGCCAGGGGTGCCCACTGTCCCCTCTTATATTTAATCTCCTTATGGAACCCCTGGCAACTTATATCGCTCTCACCCCCAAATAAGTGGTTTTATGGTTGGAGGCGTACAACATACCATAAGCCTCTTTGCGGATGACATAATTTTGATGCTCACCAATGTTGAGACCTCTCTGGCTTCGGCTCACCAGGTATTGCAATTGTTCACGACAGTGTCATACTATAAGGTTAATGAAACCAAGTCGCATATTTTAGGGGTGGGCATTCCTGCCCGAACTAGGCACGCCCTTAGCACAAGGTTTCCCTTTCCATGGAAGGAGAAAGGTATATCATACCTGGGTATAACTCTTACGTCTTCACCCTCTGAGTTAGTGAGGAAAACTACCCCATTTCTGCAACGGTTACATACTAAATTAGAGGCTCTAGCAAAATTCGAACTATCCTGGTCGGGACGACTGGCCGCCTTCAAATGCAGGTCCTCCCACAACTACTATATGTCTTTAGAACCTGCCCATCCCGGTACCACCCTCCTTCTTCCTCTCAGCACAATCTACTCTAATAATTTCTTTGGGGGGGCAAGCGGTGCGATGTGCATTCCAAAATTATCAAACATAGGAGGGCGGGAGGTATAGGCCACACCCACATCAAGGATTACTATACAGCCTCGATCTTAGCCCAGCTAAAGGGCTGGTTTCCTTACTCCGCTCCATCCCTGTGGGCTGCTCTTGAACAACAGCAGATCCCGGGCGGAAATCTTTATGACTATCTCATCACGAGCAACTCCGTCCAGACCCATCCCCGGACATTGGACCCGACTATAAGAGCATCTACTGATGCATGGCGAATACTGACTTCGCATGTTTCCCCACAGTATAAACTCATCCCAATGAGATTTCTGCTGACTGCTCTTCCTGTCTTATCCCTAATATCTCTGTGGAAGGCTGGAGTTCGGGTGGGGTACTAGATATAAAGGACTTGTATGTGGGACCTGCACTCAAAACATTTAGAGCTCTCCAACTGGAGTACTCTATACCCACGACTGAATTCTTTCAGTATGTGCAAATTTCACACCTACTGAAACGACAGACTGACCTATATACTCTCCTCCCGTGGCATATAGCTCAATATTATTCAGCGAAACGTACAAATGTCAAAGGCATATCAGTGTTCTACTCTTACCTACAGGATAAGTTAGCATTCACCAAATCTTCTGATATGCAAGCCTGGGAGAGAGAATTCGATACAGTATATTCAGTTGATCAATGGCAGACGGCCCTGAGGGTAACATACTCCTCCACCAAATGTGTTAATCTTTGGAAACTATTCAAAAAATCTTATTGAGATGGTATCTCACCCCATTCAGATTGTCCAAGATCGGCAAGGGTATATCCCCGGGGTGCTGGAGGGAATGTGGGGGGGAAACGAGTACGCTGTTCCATTTTCTATGGTCCTGCCCGTGACAATGCAATACTGGCAGCTAATCCAAAACCTGGTAGTACAGGTCCTTAAACTTAATCTGACCCTGTCCCCGGGGCTGGCGCTACTTTCCTTGGGTATAGATCAGATCCCTTATCATTCGAGGACGCTTCTATCCCACATCCTTCTAGCTGCTAGGCTAGCCTTGGTCAGACATTGGAAGACCACTCCTCGACCTACACTGAAGTCCAAATAATCAATACCCATGGCTCATATGAACAACTATTTGCCTCCGGGGTAGGTAACTATACAGAGATTAATGAATTCTGGGAACCTTGTGTAGCACTGACCCCCGAAGGAGCTGCTGGTGTTTAATTTGGGCCTGCACTCTACCAATAAACCCCACTAACTTGGCTCAATCCCCTTGGCACAGCTGTGATGCAATACAATACAATGTAAGACAATACAAAATACCTGTATTATAACTAGGGTTGTCCCGATACCACTTTTTTAGGACCGAGTACAAGTACCGATACTTTTTTTCAAGTAGTCGCCGATACCGAATACCGATACTTTTTTTAAATGTGTCCCCAAATGCAGCCATGTCCCCCCCCCCATATGCAGCCATGTCCCCCCATATGCAGCCATGTCCCTCTAGACATGTCCCTCACATATGCAGCATGTCCCTCTAGCCATGTCCCTCACATATGCAGCCATGTCCCTCACATATGCAGCCATGTCCCTCACATATGCAGCCATGTCCCTCTAGCCATGTCCCCTCACATATGCAGCCATGTCCCTCACATATGCAGCCATGTCCCTCACATATGCAGCCATGTCCCTCTAGCCATGTCCCTCACATATGCAGCCATGTCCCTCACATATGCAGCCATGTCCCTCACATATGCAGCCATGTCCCTCTAGCCATGTCCCTCACATATGCAGCCATGTCCCTCTAGCCATGTCCCTCACATATGCAGCCATGTCCCTCTAGCCATGTCCCTCACATATGCAGCCATGTCCCTCTAGCCATGTCCCTCACATATGCAGCCATGTCCCTCCCATATGCAGCAATGTCCCTCTAGCCATGTCCTCACATATGCAGCAATGTCCCTCTAGCCATGTCCCTCGATGCAGCGGCAGCGGCGGGGGGGGGGGGGGGGGGGGGAAGGGGGGGGAAAGTATTCTATTTAGGTATCGGGGGTATTTGCGTGAGTACGAGTACTCCCGCAAATACTCGGTATCGGTCCCGATACCGATACTGGTATCGGTATCTGGACAACCCTAATTATAACCCCCAGGATCCACTGACTGCACTTGGAGTGAGAAAACAGTACGCCACAACAACTGGATACTTAACCAGAGATATATTTTACTGTGAAATATGCAAAGAAGTGATTACAGTAATTGTGCTGTCATCCCAACGTAAGACGACAGCACAATTGATTTAAACAAAACTATTTGAAAACAGTATACATAAACATTTTATACCTGGGAGCCCCCCCTACTTTATTAGCTATGCGTGAGATCTCACTTAAAAGTACTTGGTCTTGGATCTTCTTTTGTTCGCTAGCTAAAGTGATTTGTAATCCACAGTTTTGATGAGTCAAATTGAAGTGAAAATGCTCCTGGTGTAACTGCAACAACTATTTTAAAATCGCTTGAAACGTCAAATTAGATAGGCCTCAAGCCTTCTCAGTTTCAGTTCCTCAGCTCCTCTGTGGAACTATAAATCCCAGTGAGGCCTGTATATGAGTCTAACTGCGTGTAAACTTAGCAAACTGTGGGTTGTGACCCGCTCACCCCACTGGATCGGAGCTCCGGGTAGTAACTTTTGTTCAGGGTCCTGTGACTGCAACTTGCTTCTCCGTCAGCTCTGTTCAGCTCCGCTGATGGATCCGGTTCTCCAATGCTCGGATGAGTGTCTCTCGGTCTCTGCAATCCGGCCACTGTCCTCTAGCTCTCCGAGCTCAGCCTTCGCTCCCCAGCAGCTCGGCATCAGCATCCAGAAGGCTTTGTTTACACTCCTGTCTCCCCTCGTCTCCAAGGCAAACCAAAATCCTCAACCAAACATCTGTCTGCATTACCAGTATTTGGGTCTCTCCTTGTCTCCAAGGCAACCAAAATACTAAACAAAACATCTCTCTGCATTACCAGTATTTGGTCACTAGATGGCTCCAAATATTTAAACATAGCAATGTCCATAGATGTTGTATTAAGTATGCAAACACACATCAATATACAAGAATGTCAGCGCTACACACTCCCCCTACTTTATCTCTTTGGTCCTCCAAAGAGCTTCAAATTGCTAACTCTATTCTGCATTTTAGCCTCTATACGGTCATACAATACAGACAGAGGAGCTTCCCACCAATTGTCATATGATGGGAGCTATCCTGTGCACTCACAGCTGATTTTACTGTGTCTGGTACAGATGTGCCAAGGGGTGAGGTGGGGTTGTCCCTTACTGAATCAAAAGTAGAGGGACCAGACAGTTCAAGGTTTCTTTTGCTGACAAACTGAGATGCTTCAGAGCATTCGCCCAATGTATCATAAGTCAGTCTGCGTGGTGAGCGAATGTCTCTCTTTGCTCTTTGCACTTTTGGGGTATCCATTCCTTTTTGACAAATGTCGTCATCCCTCGTCTCAGTGACTAAAAATGGAGAGTAAATAAGAGTACTGGGCTCTTTTGCAAGATGAGTTTGCCGGCACAAATTCTGGGGCCTCTGCCCTGAGAGTTCCGTTATTATCCTCCTCTACTTCTGAAGAGATATCAGCATCTGTTTCTGAAGTTTCCGGAGGCACAGCCAACTCATCTCCACTTCCTCATCTTCATCTGTAGAGGGTGCAAGCTGAGATCTGGTTATTGGTCTACACACATCGGTGGATGTGGATGGGAATTCCTCCTCTGTGCTTATCCTGACGGCCTCAGTGAGAGGTAAAAGGTGATTCTGATGCCAGGTTTTTATTGGCCCAGTGTTTCATTCTGGCTTGATTTCATACACTGGGAGCCCTGGAAGCTTCCTACACACAACATAAGGCTGTGATCTCCAACGATCAGCCAACTTATGCTTGCCTGGGATGCTTAGATTCCTCAGCAAAACCCGGGTCACCTGGTTGAAGATCCTGAACTTGTCAAAGTTTCTCTTGTTCCTGTTGACTCTGGAGTTCGAGGTGGCTTGAGCCTGCTCGTAAGCTATCTTCAGGCTCCTCCGCAGCCTGTCCACATACCCTCTATGGGAGGTCTCTGATGTGTGATCCAAGGAGGAACCAAAAGCCAGGTCCACTGGTAATCGGGCTTCACGGCCCGAACATCAATCTGTAAGGTGAATACCCATTGGCGTCACTTTTGGTACTGTTGTAGGCATGAACCAGTGCAGTAATGTGTTTACTCCATGGGGTTTCTGTTCTGTAGTCAACGTCCCCAACATATTCAGGAGAGTCCTGTTGAACCTTTCCGGTTGAGGGTCCCTTTGTGGGTGATAAGGAGTAGTCCTGGACTTTTGTATGCCTAGTAGATCCAAGAGTCTTTTTATTAATTTGCTCTCAAAGTCCCTTCCTTGGTCCGAATGTATCCGTTGAGGTAAGCCATAATGGACGAAGAACTTTTCCACGAGAGTCTTTGCTACTGTGGTTGCTTGCTGGTCTCTAGTAGGAAATGCTTGGGCATAACGGGTAAAGTGATCTGTTACCACCAAGATGTCCCCCTGCCCACTCAGATCGGATTCCAAACAAAGAAAGTCTATGCAGACCAGGTCCATTGGTCCCTGGCTCTCCAAATGGCCCATTGGGGCAGCCCTCTGGGGCAATGTTCTTTCGTTGTATACACCTGAGGCAGGAATGACAGTAACTCTCCACTTCTTTCCTCATGTGAGGCCAGTAGAACCTGTCCCTTACTAGTTGGAAAGTCCTCTCGGCTCCCAAATGACCATGATGATCGTGTAAAGCAATCAGTACCCTCTCTCTGTGCTTTTCCGGCAGGAGCAGCTGCCACTTTGCTTCTGGATCATCAGAGGGGCCCCTTCGGTAGACCACCCCTTGTTGCAACTGCAACCGATCCCATTCTTTCAGTATCAGCCGGGCTTCCTTCTTGGGGCTCTTCTGCAGCACATCAGACTGTTGATGTTCCAATGCCTTCAGCACCAGCCCACACAGTGGATCTTCCTCCTGATCTCTCCTGAGATCCTTTCTGGATAGCTTGGGGGGGCCTCTTGTACAACCTGGGAGACGTTGCAATAGCACCTGGGTACTCTCGCTGAGGATACTCCCACTTCTTCAGCTCTGGCCCCACCTCTCTCGTGTAGACTTGTCCCTTCACAAAGGGCTCTTACCCCCTCTGGAGTAAGTTGAGTCCAGTCTTCTGATGGATTTCGGGGGTCATGAGGCCTTCTTGATAGAGCATCCGCATCTCGATTACCAACCCCTGGTCTGTACTTCAGGCTGAAGGTAAATGCAGAGAGAGCAGCTAGCCACCTGTGACCGGTGGCATCCAGCTTTGCAGTGGTGAGCAGGTATGTGAGGGGGTTGTTGTCCGTCTTTACCACGAATTCAGCCCCGTAAAGGTAATCCTTCAACTTGTCTACCACTGCCCACTTCAGAGCCAGAAATTCAAGCTTGTGAGTCGGATAGTTTCTTTCGGCAGGAATCAAACTTCTGCTCACATAGGCGATCAGCTGCAGATGCCCTTCATGCTCTTGATAGAGCACTCCTCCCAGTCCGTCACGGCTGGCATCCACATGCAACTCGTATGGTTTGGCAGGGTCTGCATAGGCCAAAACCGGAGCAGTGGTAAGGCTCCACTTCAATTGTCTGAAGGCTTCCTCACATCCTGGAGTCCACTGGTCCTGGATGGACTCTTTCTTCCTTCTGGGCCCTTCTTTTGGCTTCCTTGACTGATCTGGGCTTACACTAACTTCTTCCTGTTTCTTTAGGAGCTCAGTGAGTGGGTGGGCTATTTTAGCGAACCCCCTCCACGAACCTTCTGTAGTACGAACAGAAGCCTAAGAATGACCTGAGTTCAGTCACGTTGGTGGGCCTTGGCCAAGAAGTGACAGCTTCTAACTTCTTGGGATCGGTTGCCACTCCCTCTTCAGACACAGTGGGGCTGATTTACCAAGCCTTTACTCCATGACTCATGGAGTAAAAGCAGGAGTAGCAGCCGTTTGGTCATTTACTAAAGAAATACGCTGCTAGTGCAGTGTATTTCCCTAGTTACTAATGTGCTCCCATCATGCCCAGGGAATGTGATGTCACATGGGTTGAGGTCACATGGTGGCATTACCCTATATAAGTCCATGCCCGCCGCTGACGCGGCATGTCAGCGCGGAACCTCGTCGTGTCAACATCCAATGGAAGAGAAGGGAGAGGACAGCGCAGACAAGCCCTGTGCTCCCGGAGGAGACAGGCAGAAGAAGGAAGAGAGAAGAAAGAAGACGGAAGAAAGCCCTGGCTCCACGGGGAGCCAGGCAGAAGAGGGAGCAGAGAAGACAGAAGAGAAAAGACCTGGGAGTTGGCGCACCCCCGGCAGAAGACCGGAACCCTGGCGGAAGGCACCGGAAAGACCGGGGATAGGCGCCATCCCCGGCAGAAGACCCCGAAGTTCGGATGCCCCCCCTAATGTAAAAGAGCTTAAATGGGGTGGGGGCATCCGGCGGAAGGCTCCGGAGAGGACCGAGGGATGGCGCCCTCCCCCGGCAGAAATCACCGAAGCCCAGGGTCCCGGCGGAAGATCGGGAGAGAAGAAACCCCCCCTTGTAAGAGAGCTAAAGAAGAAAGGGGGGGCTCCGGAGCAGATTAATAAAATATTTTATTGTGTGGTGTTTTATTTTACTTTACACTTTCCCCCATGTGAATGGGTAGAGGTACGATGTACCCCATACTCATTCACATAGGGTGGGGGGCCGGAATCTGGGGGCCCCTTTATTAAAGGGGCCTCTCAGATTCTGATAAGCCCTCCGCCCGCATACCCCGACAACCAACGGCCAGGGTTGTCGGGAAGAGGCTCTTGTCCCTATCGACATGGGGACAAGAGTGCTTTGGGGTGGGGGGGAAGTGCCCCCCCTCCCCCACAGCACACACTCCCCCATGTTGAGGGCATGTGGTCTGGTACGGCTCAGGAGGGGGGGCGCTCGCTCATCCCCACCCCCATTCCTGTCTGGCCAGACTGCGTGCCTGGGATAAGAGCTTGGTCTGGATCTTGGGGGGGACCCCACGCTGTTTTTTTTGGCGCGGGTTTAACCCCCTATGTTCCAGACCAAGCCTAAGAGCCTGGTATGCACCTGGAGGGAACCCACGTTATTTTTTTTTGGGGATCTGGAGATTTTTATTTTTTAAACTACGACCATAAAAAGGTTAACAAATATACAAAATAACACAAAACAAACAACACACACAAACCATCATACCACCGACCTCCACCCTCCAACTGTAAAGAAAGAAAAATAACATCAGAACGGTTAATTACAACAGGCTCACTGGTACAAGAGAAAGTCTTTATAGTCCATCAGAAAAGCTTGTCCAGATCATTGCCAAAAAAAAAAACCCAACTTAAAACGGCTCACTGGTACAGTAGGGAAATATTAAAGTCCATAAAAACCACTACTGTCCAGATCATCGCCAACCCACAACACACCCCACCACCAGAACAACAAATACCTACAACCCACGTATGAGCGAGAACATGATAATCAGACATGTCTGTAGCCTTATTTCAAAAATAAACTATAAACAAAATCTAAGGGGGGTGAGAAAGGAAAGTTGCCCCTACCCGTGGAGAGGGGCAGGGTCATGGCCTAAGGGGGCTGGAAGAGGAACCCCCTCCATAAATGGGCACACCTCTCAGGCCCGACCCTGCTCCTTTCCAGATCCCGCACCTTCACCAACTCCCGAAAGATATCGCCCACCACCTCATGCACAGACAGGATTTTGTCCCTAGTGGACACCAAACACCGAGCGTGCCAAGTGTAGTAAAGCACAACTACGCTGACTAAATAAAGTGACGATAACTCAAAACCCCTGCGGACCCCGAAGTCACCATACACCCGCTCAGCATAGGTCAGGGCCGGAAGGCGGGGGTAGCCAATGGCACCCCCTACCCCCGTAAGAACCTCCATGTTGAAGGGACATTGGACCAGAAAATGGTCCATGGTCTCCAATGTCCCTCCACATTCCCGTCGGGGACAGCCCCTGTCCCCTAGGTTCAGATATATGAGATTTGCATGGACGTACAGTCGTCCATGGAACGACCTCCATGCAAGATCCCAAAACTTGTTCGGAATTCTGGAAGAATTCAAGAGGGCTAACCCCTCCGTGAGGACCCTCTCAGGACAGTCCCTTAAAGACAGGGGCTTCAAAATGTCCGAGGCCATGACCCTCAGGTACAGCTCACGCCGAACCAAAGAGCCCACCTCAAGGGCAGTTATCCGCCACTGCCTCAGTACCTTCAATGCCAGGGGGACGTAGGATGGGAGATACCCATGCGATCTCCTCAGATCGCCGGGCCTCCCCCCACCTCCTCAGGAACAGCAAGAGCCAGTCCTTGCATGAACATTCCCACCAGGAAGGCGCGTCCACAAAGATGGACTGCAAGTTGTACTTTACAAAAATGATGATGAAGAACACCACCGGGTTGACCATGTCCAACTCTCCTTTCCTTCGCTGGCGGTATGTGACCTCCCTCTTGATCAGGTTCAGTCTGTTTCCCCACAACAGCAGGAAGAACAGACCATAGACCCGAGCATAGAGAGATGCTGGCAAAAGACACACGTAGCTCACAAAGAGAAATTCAGGCAGTAAGTACGTCTTGACCAAGCATACCCTTTCCCTCAGGGAAAGTTTCCAACCTCTCCAGGCCTTCACCTTCCGAGTGGCACTCACCAGCCTGCGCTCCCAATTTAGCTTGGGATAATCACCCGGGCCGAAATGAATGCCAAGTACTCGAATCTCTGGTACGGGCGTGGGGAACACGTCCGGAAGGGGGAACTGCTCCCCCTCCTTCCCCATCCAGAAAACTTCACTCTTGTCCCAATTGACCAGCGAACCTGACGCCTCAGAGTAGCACCCGATCTGGGATTCCACATAATGGGCCTCCTCACGACCAGATACCACCACCGAGACGTCATCCGCGTAGGCCACGACCTTCACTGCCGAAACCGGACCCCCGACAGGTCCCAACGGAACCCCCACAAGACGCTCGCAGTCTAGCCTCCTTACGAAGGGGTCAACCGCAAAGACGTACAGGAGGGGGCTCAACGGGCAGCCCTGCCGGACGCCAGAGTCCACAGCAAAGGCCCGACCCACCCAACCGTTGACAAGAGGGAAGCTCTCAGCTCCCCTATACAATACCTGTAGCCAATCAACAAATTGATCAGGCAGACCGTATCTCCTCAGAAGCAGCCAAAGGTACTCATGGTTCACCCGATCAAACGCCTTAGCCTGATCCAGTGCAAGCAGATACCGCTCGCTGCCATCAGCCCTGCACCTTTCCACAGCCTCCCGGACGTTCAGGACGGCACCAAAAGTGCCCCGGCCAGGAATTGTGCAGTGCTGAGAGGGAGACAGCATCCTGCCCGCCAAAGCAGACAGACGTGTAAACAAGATCTTTGCCAGTATCTTCCTATCTGTGGTAAGAAGGGCGATCGGACGCCAATTCTCCACCACAGACGGGTCTTTTCCCTTTGACAGAAGGATCAGAGCAACCTTCTCATTGAGGGAGGCAGCAGGCCATAGGCCAATAGGCCAAACATTCACGGTACACGTCCCTCAAATGAGGAGCCAAGAGGCTCTTAAAGGTTTTGTAAAACTCTGCCGTGAGCCCATCGGGCCCAGGCGACTTTTTAGATGCTAAAGAGCTGATAGCCTGCTCGACTTCAGCCACCGAGATCTCTTCTGTCAGAGAGTCAGGAAGGTCAGACCTCACTTCCAGTGGGGTCTCATCAAGGAATTCCCTGACTTTCTCCATGTCTAGAGGCCGCTTCTTCAGGAGGTCCGAAAAGTGGTCTCTGACGACACCCAGGATCCCCGATCTGGACCGGACCAGAGATCCCGAGGCATCCTTCAGGCCGTGTACGACCTTCGAACTCGCCGCCTCACCACAGCTCCTGTAGGGATCAGGGGAGATAAACTTCCCATAATCCCTCTCAAAAACCAGGGAGGCGAGACGGTCGTACTGACACTCCTTCATCTGCGCCTTCAGACCGGATATCTGTTCCCGAGAGCCCCCAGAGGACACCAGGCGGTCAAGCTGCCTGCGTAGTCTCTGGTAGGCCTGGTACTTGGAAGCTGCCCTGTACCCAGAGATTTCCCGGAAAAAGTCACCAGACCTCTTTTTAACTACTTCCCACCATTCAAGGCGGGAGCAGTTGCCCTCAAGGAGCGAGGTCTGGTACAGGAAGAAAACCTCATAGGCTTCCCTAACCTCAGGATCCTCCAGTAGCGACCCATTCAGGCGCCACAAACCCCTCCCTTTCTGAGGAGTGTCGGCGACATTCAGGGCCACAGATACCATACAGTGATCGGAGAACTCCACCGACTGCAGCTCTGGAGCCGAGCAAGCAGAGTCCCCCTTTAAAAAAAACCTATCTAATCTACTCTTAGAACTACCTCGGGAAAATGTGAAACCAGTGAGGTTGGGGAGGTGACGAACGTGCACATCAACCAACCCGGCCTCCCTCACTACGCTATTCAAAAAAGTACTATCATATCCCAGAGGGTTGGCGGCACCTGCCCGGTCTTTGGGCCTAGTGATCATATTGAAGTCACCACCAAAGATCACCTGCTGGGATGTAAAAAGATAAGGCTTAACCGCCGTAAGGAGGCTCTTCCTCTCCCTCTTAGTTTGAGGCCCATAAAAATTAATGAGCCGGAGGAATTGCCCCCTCACGACAGCGTCCACCACCAGACATCTACCAATCTCCACTTCAATCACTCGCCGGCAAGCCACCGAACCAGTCTTAAAAAGGACCGCAACACCACTGCAGGGCTCGGCCGCAAGAGACCAGAGGGAGGGCCCACATCTCCACTCCCTCTTTGCTAGATGCATCTCTGCCACAGATGCCAGCCAGGTCTCCTGCAAAAACAAAATGTCAGCTTCAACACGGCTGAGAAAATCAAAGGCCATAAAACGAGCTCCTGCAGAACGAATACTTGCGACATTAATGGTCGCAAGCCGTATTGGAGAGGGTACCGCCATCAAAATGATTGAAAGGGTCACGTTCTCCTTCATACTACATAATACATAAACCTATACACATATTTACACTTCCTCCTCCCCCTCGGAATCCGAGGAGGAGAGGACACTGAACGGGTTCCCCAGGGACACCCCACTTCGTGCCCCTGGGGGAACCCCACCCTTCGCAAGGAGCTTCCCGCCCCCAGATTTATTAGCCTGCCCCTTCTTCCTCCTATGTCTGACTTGCTCCCACTCCTGCCATTTCTCCGAGGTGACAACACCACCCCCCTCCTCAGACCCGCTGCTCGAGACCTCCTTAGCCCTCTTATGCGAGGCCCGAGCAGCATCCGTCTCCATGGCCATAGCCCTGGGTCCAGAAGGGGGGGGATAGGAGAGGCAGGAGGGGGGCCAGAGACAGGGGATGGGAAAGGGGGAACCAGATCTTACTGCATGGGAGGAAGAAGGGGAAGGGGGGGACGGGACTTGGGAGGGGGGGGACGAGGGGGGGGTACGAGGAGGGGATTTTTTTTAGGGCCAGGTGATGGGAGGGGGCAAGTAGGTGGGGGGGTAAGGGGGATGGGGATTGGCTCTGCAACAAAAGGAGGGAAAGGCCCGGGCCCCGGATCCTCAGTCCCAGGACCTCCAGGCCCTCCCGACTCCTCCCCACCGGCTCTGCCTTCCGGAGGATCGGGAGCCTCCTGGCCAACTGAGCCCGTGTCTCCCGGGGGGAGCCCCTCGCCCACGCCTGCTCCGCCTTCTTTGAGGCTACGGGCCTGTTGGTCCCTCCGAAGGGGCATTAGGGGCTCCAGGATCCCCACCCCCCCCGGCCATCACTCGCCGGGGGGGCTTCGGCCGCTCCCGGCCCAGGAGGTCCCCCCCAGGAAGAACCCCGATATGCTTTGGGGCACCTGCTAAACGGGTGCCCCATCTCACCACACAAGTTGCAGCATATCTTCCAACATGACTCGGACAGGTGGCCAAACTCGTGGCACCGGCCACATCTGACCACCGTGCAGTCCGAGCTCATGTGGGTCGGGCTGCCGCACTTGAAGCAATGACGGGGCTGTCCCGGATAGAAGGCCAGGATCCGGTCTCTGCCCAGGAAGGCGCTGCCAGGGAGGTGGGCAACACTGTTGCCCTCCCTCTTAAGCCGGATCCTGGCCAACCAAGCCCCGGTCCAGACCCCGCGCTCATCAAGGTTCTTCCTCAGGGGGGTCTGCAACTGCCCGTACCTCCCAAGCCAGGTGGTAATGTCCTCCGGAGGGAGCGACTCATTCCTCACCAGGATGGTGATGTTCTTAACCTCCTCCTGCCTGGAGATGGGAATGAGCCTGTACCTCTTCCAAGGGTCAACGCCCCTCACCAACCCGAAGCTGGTGATGAAGCGTTCCATACACACGGGAGTGACAAAACTTATATCAAACTCCCGTGTGTTGGTGGGATGGATGACCGCAAAAAGGTCACCCACCCCAAAACCCAAGGAGAGTACCAGGCCCACCACCTCACCTCGGGCGGGGCAGGGGTCCGGACCCTCGTACCGAAGCTGGACAACATTCCTACGCCTCCTCTCTGGACCACCTGTACCCCTCGTCCACGCCGACCCCTGCGTCCTCTCCTGGTCAGCAGGGGGGGCGCGGAAATTCTGGGCGCCAAACCGGCTGTACAGGTGGTCCAGAGGGGCACGAGAGCCCGCCACCTGGGCGAAAGAGCGACCCCCCTTTAGGGCAGACAATAAGTTGGCCTCCGGAGACCCCCCGAAAGATGTTCTCCGGAAGCGGGGCACCCCCCTCAGCACCCCCAGAAGTGGGGGGGACGGGGGGGGCCCGCATCCCTGCCGGTGGTGTTGCACCCACCCCCGCTGAACTACCCTGACCACCCTGACCCACCACCCTTGGCCTGACTACAGGCTCCTCCCCCCCTGGGGCCACAGCAGAGGGGGGTACCTCCCCCACCAAACTCCCCCACCCAGACCCCTCTGCGACCTCACCAGCCCCTTGGGACTCAACCCGTATTGGGGGGATGCCCCCCTGGGACCCCTCCAACTGCCGGATAAAGTCATAAGCTGCACAGTCCACCGGGAGGGGTCCCACCTGACATTCCCCCCACCCCGCCTGTCCTGCTGGGATCCCCTCGGGGCTTGTGGTAATGTCCATGGGGACCTGGGGGGGTGGCAGCTTACCGTCCATGTTACCATCAATGTTACCGTCCATATTACCGTCCATGCTGTCCATTACTTGCCGGGGGTGCCTGGAGGTGCCTGCTGCAGCATCCGGGACTAGGACCCCGCAACCCCGGCCTCTCATCCCCCAGGTCCTCCAAGCCGGTGACACCAGCCGCAGATTCGCAGGGGGGCACTTCCGATCGCGGGGGGCACTTCCGGTCGCGGGGGGGGGGGGGGGGGGGGTTTGGGGGGGGGGGGGTGGTGCACTTCCGGTCGCGGGGGGGGCACTTCCGGTCGCGGGGGGGGGGGGGGCCCTTCCGGGTCCCGAGCACTGGGTGGGAGCTGGCCACATCCCCTTCCCTGAAAAGGGGTTGGTTCCCACTGGGGAATGTGGCCTCAGCTGCTCCTCCCCCAGCAGCCGGCGCCATCTTGGTCACACTACACACCAGCTGTTTGCCTGAAGCTGACTTTGTTATTATACCTCCACCATGCACCTGCCCCTCTCCCGGTGACATAGCAGCTGCAGGAGCAGTCCCTGACACTTTCACTGCCAGATCATCCCGCTCTACTGCACGCTGAGGGGTCATGGAGGCCGGCACATGGTGGGCCCCAGCTGTGGCAGCGTGACCATCCTGAGGGAGCCTGGGCATGCTGACCCGAAGACACCGGGGGGGTACCTCCGGTGGTGCCTGGGCCCTGCGGCCTCCTGGATCACTGGGCTCCCCTGTCATAGCTAGTGTTGCTCACGAATATTCGTATTGCGAATATTCGGCTCGAATATGGCATATTCGAGTATTCGCGATATATTTCGAATTTCGCGGTGAATATTCGCAATTCCGAATATTCGCATTTTTTAAATTTTATTTTTAAAACAGATCACATCCTATCGACGTCTAAAAGCATTGCTGGTATGATTAGAGACCCTGGGCCGAGTAGCTAAGCTGAGGCGATCCTTTTATGTTGCCGAATTGAAAAAAAAAAATTGCGAATTTTCACTAATGCGAATGCGAAAATGATTGCGAATTTTCGATAACTGTGGTAGGAGAACTCTGATTGTCTCTGATGCAAAAGGGGGGGGCTTTGTGTATGTTTCTGTTATGAATATTTGTATGTTTGATATTATTTTTTTTTGTAAGAAGGAAAAAATTGCGCATACCTTAAAAAAAGGGGAGAATACAGCAGCAACTCAAAAATGTTATACAACATAAATTAATACAAGACAGAAAATGGAGTCGCTCTACAAGAATAAAAAATATGTCTAGTGACAAGACATGTGGGCAAATTATAAAATAAGCAAGCGCAAATAACTTGTGAAATACACAGTGAAACAAATATATAAAGAAATATAGTCCCAATAATAGAAAAATAATCTTTCATATAAATGTCTTTGATATGTGAAGTGAAAAAAAGTCCAAAGCATGCAGCATGAACGTGTTCAATCTTCAAGGTGTTTGATTGACAAACGGCTGTGACAGATGGATAGAGTAAAGAATCACCACCAATGCAAAACACTTTTTATTTTCTATTGTAAAATATCACGAATATTCTGAGCCAATCAGAGTGCTCCTTCCGCATTTGCCGAATATTCGCAATTATTTTGTATTGTAAAATATCAAGAATATTCTGAGCCAATCAGAGTGCTCCTTCCGCATTTGCCGAATATTCGCAATTATTTTGTATTGTAAAATATCAAGAATATTCTGAGCCAATCAGAGTGCTCCTTCCGCATTTGCCGAATATTCGCAATTATTTTGTATTGTAAAATATCACGAATATTCTGAGCCAATCAGAGTGCTCCTTCCGCATTTGCTGAATATTCGCAATTATTTTGTATTGTAAAATATCACGAATATTCTGAGCCAATCAGAGTGCTCCTACAGCATTTGTCGAAATTGTGCAGTAAATATCGCATTCGCATTTTGCGAAATTTCGAAAAAATATCAAGAATATTCTGAGCCAATCAGAGTGCTCCTACCGCAGTTATCGAAAATTCGCAATTATTTTCGCATTCGCAATAGCGAAAATTCGCAATCATTTCATTTCGATAAAATATCACGAATATTCGAATTTAGCGAATATATCTCGAATATTCGACTATATATTCGAGATATATCGCGAAATCGAATATGGCGTATTCTGCTCAACACTAGTCATAGCCAACCCCCCAGCCCCTTTTTTCACGGACCGAGGGATCGGCTCTCGGGAGCCCTCCCCAGGTTTTATGGCCTTACTGGGCCCTGCACCACCAGAGCTTCCACCCCCCCACTACACCCAGGCTCTCCTGACTTCCCCGGCTGCTTGGAGGTTTGGGACCCCGACCGCCCCCTGCTCCTCCTTGCCGTCTGACTTCCTGATTGGCTGGCCTGCTGGAGGGTCTTCCGGAGCTCCTCAAGAAAGCTCACCTCTCCAGCCCCACGTTCAAAAAAGCCTCCCAGGTAACCCCAGATCTCATTGACCTCAAGCCTGAGGGTATTGATGGCCCCCCTATATTCCGACCTCTTACTACTAGAGCACCTGTCCCTCTTGTCCCTCAGGCCTGCGAGAGCTGTCATTTTTTCCACGCAGGCCTGGGCTATCCTAACCAGCAGGGACTTGATCTTATCACACCTCTTCCTGGCTTTGGCCTCAGTCTCACCTGGTAGTGTGGTAGTCCAGTCTAAGAGACCCTCCTGGGTGTCCAGGAAGAGGCGGTCATCCCTGCTGATCATCGTTTGGCTGGAGGAGGGCAGGTGCTGCTGGTTACTCCGGAGGCCAGATGCTGGTCCTTCACCTGGGCTGAGGGAGGCCATCCCTCCCCTCTTCCGGGGCCAGGGGCTGGGGCTGGGGCTGGAGGCTGGTCCTGGTGGCTGGATCCTCTGGAACACAGGAGCTCTGGAAGACAGGTCTTCTCTCTACTCCAGCAGGAAGTGGAATGACCAAAGTAGGAGGAGCTGGAAGCTTTTTGGGTCTGGAGATTTTTATTTTTAAAACTACGACCATAAAAAAGTTAATATACAAAATAAACTAAATAACACAAAACAAACAACACACACAAACCATCATACCACCCTCCTAGAAAATAACTGCAAAAAAAAAAAAAAAACACAACAACATTAGAACGGGTATTTACAACAGGCTCACTGGTACAAGAAAAAGTCTTTATAGTCCATCAGAAAAAGCTTGTCCAGATCATTGCCAACAAAAAAAAGAACAAAACCAACTTAAAACGGCTCACTGGTACAGTAGGGAAATATTAAAGTCCATAAAAACCACTACTGTCCAGATCATCGCCAACCCACAACACACCCACCACCAGAACAACAAATACCTACAACCCACGTATGAGCGAGAACATGATAATCAGACATGTCTGTAGCCTTATTTCAAAAATAAACTATAAACAAAATCTAAGGGGGGTGAGAAAGGAAAGTTGCCCCTACCCGTGGAGAGGGGCAGGGTCATGGCCTAAGGGGGCTGGAAGAGGAACCCCCTCCATAAATGGGCACACCTCTCAGGCCCGACCCTGCTCCCTTCCAGATCCCGCACCTTCACCAACTCCCGAAAGATATCGCCCACCACCTCATGCACAGACAGGATTTTGTCCCTAGTGGACACCAAACACCGAGCGTGCCAAGTGTAGTAAAGCACAACTACGCTGACTAAATAAAGTGACGATAACTCAAAACCCCTGCGGACCCCGAAGTCACCATACACCCACTCAGCATAGGTCAGGGCCGGAAGGCGGGGGTAGCCAATGGCACCCCCTACCCCCGTAAGAACCTCCATGTTGAAGGGACATTGGACCAGAAAATGGTCCATGGTCTCCAATGTTCCTCCACATTCCCGTCGGGGACAGCCCCTGTCCCCTAGGTTCAGATATATGAGATTTGCACGGACGTACAGTCGTCCATGGAACGACCTCCATGCAAGATCCCAAAACTTGTTCGGAATTCTGGAAGAATTCAAGAGGGCTAACCCCTCCGTAAGGACCCTCTCAGGACAGTCCCTTAAAGACAGGGGCTTCAAAATGTCCGAGGCCATGACCCTCAGGTACAGCTCACGCCGACCCAGAGAGCCCACCTCAAGGGCAGTTATCCGCCACTGCCTCAGTACCTTCAATGCCAGGGGGACGTAGGATGGGAGATACCCATGCGATCTCCTCAGATCGCCGGGCCTCCCCCCCTCCTCCCACCTCCTCAGGAACAGCAAGAGCCAGTCCTTGCATGAACATTCCCACCAGGAAGGCGCATCCACAAAGATGGACTGCAAGTTGTACTTTACAAAAATTATGATGAAGAACACCACCGGGTTGACCATGTCCAACCCTCCTTGCCTTCGCTGGCGGTATGTGACCTCCCTCTTGATCAGGTTCAGTCTGTTTCCCCACAACAGCAGGAAGAACAGACCAGAGACCCGAGCATAGAGAGATGCTGGCAAAAGACACACGTAGCTCACAAAGAGAAACTCAGGCAGTAAGTACGTCTTGACCAAGCATACCCTTTCCCTCAGGGAAAGTTTCCAACCTCTCCAGGCCTTCACCTTCCGAGTGGCACTCACCAGCCTGCGCTCCCAATTTAGCTTGGGATAATCACCCGGGCCGAAATGAATGCCAAGTACTCGAATCTCTGGTACGGGCGTGGGGAACACGTCCGGAAGGGGGAACTGCTCCCCCTCCTTCCCCATCCAGAAAACTTCACTCTTGTCCCAATTGACCAGCGAACCTGACGCCTCAGAGTAGCACCCGATCTGGGATTCCACATAATGGGCCTCCTCACGACCAGATACCACCACCGAGACGTCATCCGCGTAGGCCACGACCTTCACTGCCGAAACCGGACTCCCGACAGGTCCCACCGGAACCCCAACAAGACGCTCGCAGTCTAGCCTCCTTACGAAGGGGTCAACCGCAAAGACGTACAGGAGGGGGCTCAACGGGCAGCCCTGCCGGACGCCAGAGTCCACAGAAAAGGCCCGACCCACCCAACAGTTGACAAGAGGGAAGCTCTCAGCTCCCCTATACAATACCTGTAGCCAATCAACAAATTGATCAGGCAGACCGTATCTCCTCAGAAGCAGCCAAAGGTACTCATGGTTCACCCGATCAAACGCCTTAGCCTGATCCAGTGCAAGCAGATACCGCTCGCTGCCATCGGCCCTGCACCTTTCCACAGCCTCCCGGATGTTCAGGACGGCACCAAAAGTGCCCCGGCCAGGAATTGTGCAGTGCTGAGAGGGAGACAGCATCCTGCCCGCCAAAGCAGACAGACGTGTAAACAAGATATTTGCCAGTATCTTCCTATCTGTGGTAAGAAGGGCGATCGGACGCCAATTCTCCACCACAGACGGGTCTTTTCCCTTTGACAGAAGGATCAGAGCTGACCTTCTCATTGAGGGAGGCAGCAGGCCATAGGCCAAACATTCACGGTACACGTCCCTCAAATGAGGAGCCAAGAGGCTCTTAAAGGTTTTGTAAAACTCTGCCGTGAGCCCATCGGGCCCAGGCGACTTTTTAGATGCTAAAGAGCTGATAGCCTGCTCGACTTCAGCCACCGAGATCTCTTCTGTCAGAGAGTCAGGAAGGTCAGACCTCACTTCCAGTGGGGTCTCATCAAGGAATTCCCTGACTTTCTCCATGTCTAGAGGCCGCTTCTTCAGGAGGTCCGAAAAGTCGTCTCTGACGACACCCAGGATCCCTGATCTGGACCGGACCAGAGATCCCGAGGCATCCTTCAGGCCGTGTACGACCTTCGAACTCGCCGCCTCACCACAGCTCCTGTAGGGATCAGGAGAGATAAACTTCCCATAATCCCTCTCAAAAACCAGGGAGGCGAGACGGTCGTACTGACACTCCTTCATCTGCGCCTTCAGACCGGATATCTGTTCCCGAGAGCCCCCAGAGGACACCAGGCGGTCAAGCTGCCTGCGTAGTCTCTGGTAGGCCTGGTACTTGGAAGCTGCCCTGTACCCAGAGATTTCCCGGAAAAAGTCACCAGACCTCTTTTTAACTACTTCCCACCATTCAAGGCGGGAGCAGTTGCCCTCAAGGAGCGAGGTCTGGTCCAGGAAGAAAACCTCATAGGCTTCCCTAACCTCAGGATCCTCCAGTAGCGACCCATTCAGGCGCCACATACCCCTCCCTTTCTGAGGAGTGTCGGCGACATTCAGGGCCACAGATACCATACAGTGATCGGAGAACTCCACCGACTGCAGCTCTGGAGCCGAGCAAGCAGAGTCCCCCTTTAAAAAAAACCTATCTAATCTACTCTTAGAACTACCTCGGGAAAATGTGAAACCAGTGAGGTTGGGGAGGTGACGAACGTGCACATCCACCAACCCGGCCTCCCTCACTACGCTATTCAAAAAAGTACTATCATATCCCAGAGGGTTGGCGGCACCTGCCCGGTCTTTGGGCCTAGTGATCATATTGAAGTCACCACCAAAGATCACCTGCTGGGATGTAAAAAGATAAGGCTTAACCGCCGTAAGGAGGCTCTTCCTCTCCCTCTTGGTTTGAGGCCCATAAAAATTAATGAGCCGGAGGAATTGCCCCCTCACGACAGCGTCCACCACCAGACATCTACCAATCTCCACTTCAATCACTCGCCGGCAAGCCACCGAACCAGTCTTAAAAAGGACCGCAACACCACTGCAGGGCTCGGCCGCAAGAGACCAGAGGGAGGGCCCACATCTCCACTCCCTCTTTGCTAGATGCATCTCTGCCACAGATGCCAGCCAGGTCTCCTGCAAAAACAAAATGTCAGCTTCAACACGGCTGAGAAAATCAAAGGCCATAAAACGAGCTCGTGCAGAACGAATACTTGCGACATTAATGGTCGCAAGCCGTATTGGAGAGGGTACCGCCATCAAAATGATTGAAAGGGTCACGTTCTCCTTCATACTACAAACACCAAAACATATTTACATATTTACACTCCCTCCTCCTCCTCTGAGTCCGAGGAGGAGGAGAGGACACCAAACGGGTTCCCCAGGGACACCCCACTTCGTGCCCCTGGGGGAACCCCACCCTTCACAGGGGACCTCCCGCCCCCAGATTTCACAGCCTTCCCCTTCTTCCTGCGTCTCACCTGCTCCCACTCCTGCCATCTCTCTGAGGTGACTATGCCACCCCCCTCCTCGGACCCGCTGCTCGAGATTTCCCTCTTAGATGAGGCTCGAGCAGCTTCCGTCTCCATGGCCACAAGGCCAGAGGAGACTTTGGGTCCAGAAGGGGGGGGGATGGGAGAGGCAGGAGGGGGGCCAGAGACAGGGGGGGGACAGAAAGGGGATCGGCAGAAGAAGGGGGAGGGGGGGACGGGACTTGGGAGGGGGGGGACGAGGGGGGGGGGGGATGGGAAGATGAGGGGGGGCTGCATGGGGAGGCAGATAGAACAGGTGGAGGGGGGGATCGGCCCTGCAACTAAAGGAGGGGAAAGCCGGGGCCCCGGACCCTCAGGCCCGGGACCCCCAGGCCTCCCCGACTCCTCCCCACCGGCTTCGCCTTCCGGAGGATCGGGAGCCTCCTGGCCAACTGAGCCCGTATCTCCCGGGGGGAGCCCCTCGCCCACGCCTGCTCCGCCTTCTTTGAGGCTGTGGGCCTGTTGGTCCCTCCGGAGGGGCATTAGGGGCCCCAGGATCCCCACCCCCCGGCCATCACTCGCCGGGGGGGCTTCGGCCGCTCCCGGCCCGGGAGGTCCCCCCCTGAGAAAGAACCCCGATATGCTTTGGGGCACCGACTGAATGGGTGCCCCATCTCACCACACAGATTACAACAGATCTTCCCACATGAGTCGGACTGGTGGCCAAACTCGTGGCACCGGCCACATCTGACCACCGTGCAGTCCGAGCTCATGTGGGTCGGGCTGCCACACTTGAAGCAACGACGGGGCTGTCCCGGGTAGAAGGCCAGGATCCGGTCTCTGCCCAGGAAGGCGCTGCCAGGGAGGTGGGCAACACTGTTGCCCTCCCTCTTAAGCCGGATCCTGGCCAACCAAGCCCCGGTCCAGACCCCGCGCTCATCGAGGTTCTTTCTCAGGGGGGTTTGCAACTGCCCGTACCTCCCAAGCCAGGTGGCAATGTCCTCCGGAGGGAGCGACTCATTCCTCACCAGGATGGTGATGTTCTTTACCTCCTCCTGCCTGGAGATGGGAATGAGCCTGTACTTCTTCCAAGGGTCAACGCCCCTCACCAGCCCAAAGCTGGTGATGAAGCGTTCCATACACACGGGAGTGACAAAACTGATGTCAAACTCCCGTGTGTTGGTGGGGTGGATGACAGCAAAAAGGTCACCCACCCCAAAACCCAAGGAGAGTACCAGGTCCACCACCTCACCTCGGGCGGGGCAGGGGTCCGGACCCTCGTACCGAAGCTGGACAACATTCCTACGCCTCCTCTCTGGACCACCTGTACCCCTCGTCCACGCCGACCCCTGCGTCCTCTCCTGGTCAGCAGGGGGGGCGCGGAAATTCTGGGTGCCAAACCGGCTGTACAGGTGGTCCAGAGGGGCACGAGAGCCCGCCACCTGGGCGAAAGAGCGACCCCCCTTTAGGGCAGATAATAAGTTGGCCTCCGGAGACCCCCGAAAGATGTTCTCCGGAAGCGGGGCACCCCCCTCAGCACCCCCAGAAGTGGGGGGGAACGGGGGGGCCCCCATCCCTGCCGGTGGTGTTGCACCCACCCCCACTGAACTACCCTGACCCCCCTGACCCACCACCCTTGGCCTGACTACAGGCCCCTCCCCCCCTGGGGCCACAGCAGAGGGGGGTACCTCCCCCACCAAACTCCCCCAACCAGACCCCTCTGCGACCTCACCAGCCCCTTGGGACTCAACCCGCACACTTGTCTCTGGGGGGATGCCCCCCTGGGACCCCTCCAGCTGACGGATAAAGTCATATGCAGCACTGTCCTCCGGGAGGGGCCCCACCTGACAATCCCCCCACCCTGCCTGTGCCGCTGGAAGCCCTTCAGGGCTGGTGTCCATAGGGACCTGGGGGGTAGGCAGCTTACCGTCCATACCGTCCTGCCGGGGGTGCCCAGAGGTGCTTGCTGCAATAACCGGGACTGGGCACCCCTGCACCCCCGGCCCATCACCCCCCAGGTCCACTCCCGTGCTGGTGACACAGCTGAAAATTCACCGGCAGTCACTTCCGGTCGCGGGGGGAGCACTTCCGGTCGCGGGGGGTCACTTCCGGTTTGCGGGGGGGGGGAACTTCCGGTTCGCGGGGGGGTACTTCCGGGTCCCTAATGCTGGCTGCTCCTCCCCCAGCAGCCGGCGCCATCTTGGTCACGCTGCAGACAAGTACTTTTAATGTCTTTACTGGTACTTCACCGCCATGCACCTGCCTCTCACCCTGTTCACTACCAGCCGCAGGAGCAGTCACTGGCGCTGCCTCTGCCAGGTCCTCCCGCTCTACTGCAGGCTGAGGGGTCCTGGAGACAGGCACACAGCGGGCTTCCACAATTGCAGCGTGGCCCTCCTGTGGGAGCCCGGGTGTGCTGACCCGTAGACGCAGGGGGGGTACCCCCGGCGGCGCTTGGGCCCTGCGGCCTCCTGGATCACTGGGCTCCCCTGTCATAGCCAACCCCCCAGCCCCTTTTTTCACGGACCGAGGGATCGGCTCTCGGGAGCCCTCCCCAGGTTTTATGGCCTTACTGGGCCCTGCACCACCAGAGCTTCCACCCCCCCCACTACACCCAGGCTCTCCTGACTTCCCCGGCTGCTTGGAGGGTTGGGACCCCGACCGCCCGCTGCTCCTCCTTGCCGTCTGACTTCCTGATTTGTTGGCCTGCTGGAGGGTCTTCCGGAGCTCCTCAAGAAAGCACACCTCTCCAGCCCCACGTTCGAAAAAACCTCCCAGGTAACCCCAGATTTCATTAACCTCAAGCTTGAGGGTATTGATGGCCCCCCTATACTCCGACCTCTTACTACTAGAGCACCTGTCCCTCTTGTCCCTCAGGCCTGCGAGAGCTGTCATTTTTTCCACGCAGGCCTGGGCTATCCTAACCAGCAGGGACTTGATCTTATCACACCTCTTCCTGGCTTTGGCCTCAGTCTCACCTGGTTGGATGGTGGTCCAGTCTAAGAGACCCTGCTGGGTGCCCAGGAAGAGGCGGTCATCCCTGCTGATCTTCGTCTGGCTGGAGGAGGGCAGGTGCTGCTGGTTACTCCGGAGGCCGGAGGCAGGTCCTTCTCCTGGGCTGAGGGAGGCCATCCCTCCCCTCTTCCGGGGCCAGGGGCTGGGGCTGGAGGCTGGTACAGGTGGCTGGATCCTCTGGAACACAGGAGCTCTGGAAGACAGGTCTTCTCTCTACTCCAGCAGGAAGTGGAGATTTTTATTTTTAAAACTACGACCATAAAAAAGTTAATATACAAAATAAACTAAATAACACAAAACAAACAACACACACAAACCATCATACCACCCTCCAAGAAAATAACTGCAAAAAAAAAAAAAACACAACAACATTAGAACGGGTATTTACAACAGGCTCACTGGTACAAGAAAAAGTCTTTATAGTCCATCAGAAAAAGCTTGTCCAGATCATTGCCAACAACAAAAAAAAAAAGAACAAAACCAACTTAAAACGGCTCACTGGTACAGTAGGGAAATATTAAAGTCCATAAAAACCACTACTGTCCAGATCATCGCCAACCCACAACACACCCCACCACCAGAACAACAAATACCTACAACCCACGTATGAGCGAGAACATGATAATCAGACATGTCTGTAGCCTTATTTCAAAAATAAACTATAAACAAAATCTAAGGGGGGTGAGAAAGGAAAGTTGCCCCTACCCATGGAGAGGGGCAGGGTCATGGCCTAAGGGGGCTGGAAGAGGAACCCCCTCCATAAATGGGCACACCTCTCAGGCCCGACCCTGCTCCTTTCCAGATCCCGCACCTTCACCAACTCCCGAAAGATATCGCCCACCACCTCATGCACAGACAGGATTTTGTCCCTAGTGGACACCAAACACCGAGCGTGCCAAGTGTAGTAAAGCACAACTACGCTGACTAAATAAAGTGACGATAACTCAAAACCCCTGCGGACCCCGAAGTCACCATACACCCGCTCAGCATAGGTCAGGGCCGGAAGGCGGGGGTAGCCAATGGCACCCCCTACCCCCGTAAGAACCTCCATGTTGAAGGGACATTGGACCAAAAAATGGTCCATGGTCTCCAATGTCCCTCCACATTCCCGTCGGGGACAGCCCCTGTCCCCTAGGTTCAGATATATGAGATTTGCACGGACGTACAGTCGTCCATGGAACGACCTCCATGCAAGATCCCAAAACTTGTTCGGAATTCTGGAAGAATTCAAGAGGGCTAACCCCTCCGTGAGGACCCTCTCAGGACAGTCCCTTAAAGACAGGGGCTTCAAAATGTCCGAGGCCATGACCCTCAGGTACAGCTCACGCCGACCCAGAGAGCCCACCTCAAGGGCAGTTATCCGCCACTGCCTCAGTGCCTTCAATGCCAGGGGGACGTAGGATGGGAGATACCCATGCGATCTCCTCAGATCGCCGGGCCTCCCCCCCTCCCCCCACCTCCTCAGGAACAGCAAGAGCCAGTCCTTGCATGAACATTCCCACCAGGAAGGCGCGTCCACAAAGATGGACTGCAAGTTGTACTTTACAAAAATGATGATGAAGAACACCACCGGGTTGACCATGTCCAACCCTCCTTGCCTTCGCTGGCGGTATGTGACCTCCCTCTTGATCAGGTTCAGTCTGTTTCCCCACAACAGCAGGAAGAACAGACCAGAGACCCGAGCATAGAGAGATGCTGGCAAAAGACACACGTAGCTCACAAAGAGAAACTCAGGCAGTAAGTACGTCTTGACCAAGCATACCCTTTCCCTCAGGGAAAGTTTCCAACCTCTCCAGGCCTTCACCTTCCGAGTGGCACTCACCAGCCTGCGCTCCCAATTTAGCTTGGGATAATCACCCGGGCCGAAATGAATGCCAAGTACTCGAATCTCTGGTACGGGCGTGGGGAACACGTCCGGAAGGGGGAACTGCTCCCCCTCCTTCCCCATCCAGAAAACTTCACTCTTGTCCCAATTGACCAGCGAACCTGACGCCTCAGAGTAGCACCCGATCTGGGATTCCACATAATGGGCCTCCTCACGACCAGATACCACCACCGAGACGTCATCCGCGTAGGCCACGACCTTCACTGCCGAAACCGGACCCCCGACAGGTCCCACCGGAACCCCCACAAGACGCTCGCAGTCTAGCCTCCTTACGAAGGGGTCAACCGCAAAGACGTACAGGAGGGGGCTCAACGGGCAGCCCTGCCGGACGCCAGAGTCCACAGAAAAGGCCCGACCCACCCAACCGTTGACAAGAGGGAAGCTCTCAGCTCCCCTATACAATACCTGTAGCCAATCAACAAATTGATCAGGCAGACCGTATCTCCTCAGAAGCAGCCAAAGGTACTCATGGTTCACCCGATCAAACGCCTTAGCCTGATCCAGTGCAAGCAGATACCGCTCGCTGCCATCAGCCCTGCACCTTTCCACAGCCTCCCGGACGTTCAGAACGGCACCAAAAGTGCCCCGACCAGGAATTGTGCAGTGCTGAGAGGGAGACAGCATCCTGCCCGCCAAAGCAGACAGACGTGTAAACAAGATCTTTGCCAGTATCTTCCTATCTGTTGTAAGAATGGCGATCGGACGCCAATTCTCCACCACAGACGGATCTTTCCCCTTTGACAGAAGGATCAGAGCTGACCTTCTCATTGAGGGAGGCAGCAGGCCATAGGCCAAACATTCACTAAACACGTCCCTCAGATGAGGAGCCAAGAGGCTCTTAAAGGTTTTGTAGAATTCGGCCGTGAGTCCATCGGGCCCAGGTGACTTTTTAGAAGCTAGAGAGCTGATAGCCTGCTCGACTTCAGCTACCGATATCTCTTCTGTCAGAGAGTCAGGGAGGTCAGACCCCACTTCCAGCGGGGTCTCATCAAGGAATACCCTGACTTTCTCCATGTCTAGAGGCCGCTTCTTCAGGAGGTCCGAAAAGTGGTCTCTGACGACACCCAGGATCCCCGATCTGGACCGGACCAGAGATCCCGAGGCATCCTTCAGGCCGTGTACGACCTTCACCACAGCTCTTGTAGGGATCAGGAGAGATAAATTTCCCATAATCCCTCTCAAAAACCAGGGAGGCGAGACGGTCGTACTGACACTCCTTCATCTGCGCCTTCAGACCGGATATCTGTTCCCGAGAGCCCCCAGAGGACACCAGGCGGTCAAGCTGCCTGCGTAGTCTCTGGTAGGCTTGGTACTTGGAAGCTGCCCTGTACCCAGAGATTTCCCGGAAAAAGTCGCCAGACCTCTTTTTAACTACTTCCCACCACTCAAGGCGGGAGCAGTTGCCCTCAAGGAGTGAGGTCTGGTCCAGGAAGAAACCCTCATAGGCTTCCCTCTCGCTCCACTCTCGCTGGGTAGGTACCTACGGTGCAGTGCATTCACTATCACACCTGCACCCTTACTATCTTTTTGACTTATGCTTATCTTGAACATGCTGGTGCATGTCTTTATTCACATGTTTACCTTTCCAACTTTACACTTCACTTCCTACCCACTATTTTTGGTGCAGTGCTTCCATTATTATATCTGCACCCTTACTACTTTTTGATTTATGTCCACTTTGGACATCCACTCTCGCTGGGTAGGTACCTACGGTGCAGTGCATTCACTATCACACCTGCACCCTTACTATCTTTTTGACTTATGCTTATCTTGAACATGCTGGTGCATGTCTTTATTCACATGTTTACCTTTCCAACTTTACACTTCACTTCCTACCCACTATTTTTGGTGCAGTGCTTCCATTATTATATCTGCACCCTTACTACTTTTTGATTTATGTCCACTTTGGACATCCTGGTGCATGTCTTCACTCATATGTCTAATTCTTCAACCCTACACTTCACTTCTCACCCATTATTTTTAATTATTTATTATTTACCCCACAGATACCTCTGGGTTTTACCACAGACTTTATCAATTCTACCACTGTTGACATCCACTATCCGATGTTCATGGCCAATACTGTTTACTGTTGCTGCTACTGCCGTGCCAAGGTGTCACCAATTCAGCTCCCGGGGATGATGCTAATTATAGCTGCCCCTCTCTTACAGTACCATCTTATGATTCTACCCATTTTACTATAACTAGGTGAGAGTGTTTGGGACTATTATTGTTCCCCTCTTTTCTATGTTCCCTATTATGTCCATTACTTTACTATGGCATTTCTTTCTCTATTATAGATACCCGTACACTGTGTATCTGCTCCTGATGAGTGTTAAAGTGAACACGAAACGCGTAGAGCCATTATACGATGATATGTCACAGTGTACATGTATAATATTTACCCTCTAACATTGCAATTTATGAACCAACTCATTTTTATTTATTTTTTCTATGCTACCCCTACAAAGCCGGTTCTCATGTACCAGATGCCCTACTATGAGTACCTATCATAGACCATCATGTACCCTCTTGTTTCCTCTAGAATTATGTACCTAGACCCATTACTATTATGCATTACCATGTATGTTTTGTTGGACTAATTTGTACTATTATATCATTTCTAGGTGGTTACTAATTGTACCATTGTATCATCTTAATGTGTATATGTCATACCTCCTTTGTTTGTATAATAAATATTTTTTACCATATGTTTTTGGTTCATATGCCAGTGATGTTCTTCCTTAAAGTCCCACCCTTCGTTTCTCTCATTCAACCTATCGGGGATGGAGGCATGCTAGTTATTGCCTCAATTGAAAGTCCCAATCTTAGTTTTAGGCCCCATTTTTCAATGTATCGGGGATGGAAGTACATTACCATATTATTTTAAACATGACCTTTATCACTGTGACTGTCTTTTGCCATACGTTTCTTTATCCTATTTACAACTTTTCCCCTCCTAGATCAGCTCTGCCAGTTGGGGCTGGCTTTCTCATTATCCCCGGGAGCTGCGACTCGCTCTGGTGCCCCCCCTCCCCTTTAGGGAGGGTTGGTCGGGCTCTCACTGCGTGTCGACGCCACGCTTCCACGCTCGACGGGTGACGTCACTTGTGACGCCGCGATGCGGGCCTGGATTATCCATCTGCGGCTAGTACGAGGAGGGTTTGCGCGCCAACGCCAGGCACGTTACTGCATGGACGGCGATGCGGGCCTTCCCCCCTATCTACGCTGCGTGGCGTTCATTGGCCACTTTTGGTATACGGCCGCTATATATACTTACCCATATTGAGCCATTACTTCGGATTGTATCATCTTCATGGGACCCTACACACTTTATGGTGCCACCTCTTGATCCACTCTCGCTGGGTAGGTACCTACGGTGCAGTGCATTCACTATCACACCTGCACCCTTACTATCTTTTTGACTTATGCTTATCTTGAACATGCTGGTGCATGTCTTTATTCACATGTTTACCTTTCCAACTTTACACTTCACTTCCTACCCACTATTTTGGTGCAGTGCTTCCATTATTATATCTGCACCCTTACTACTTTTTGATTTATGTCCACTTTGGACATCCTGGTGCATGTCTTCACTCATATGTCTAATTCTTCAACCCTACACTTCACTTCTCACCCATTATTTTTAATTATTTATTATTTACCCCACAGATACCTCTGGGTTTTACCACAGACTTTATCAATTCTACCACTGTTGACATCCACTATCCGATGTTCATGGCCAATACTGTTTACTGTTGCTGCTACTGCCGTGCCAAGGTGTCACCAATTCAGCTCCCGGGGATGATGCTAATTATAGCTGCCCCTCTCTTACAGTACCATCTTATGATTCTACCCATTTTACTATAACTAGGTGAGAGTGTTTGGGACTATTATTGTTCCCCTCTTTTCTATGTTCCCTATTATGTCCATTACTTTACTATGGCATTTCTTTCTCTATTATAGATACCCGTACACTGTGTATCTGCTCCTGATGAGTGTTAAAGTGAACACGAAACGCGTAGAGCCATTATACGATGATATGTCACAGTGTACATGTATAATATTTACCCTCTAACATTGCAATTTATGAACCAACTCATTTTTATTTATTTTTTCTATGCTACCCCTACAAAGCCGGTTCTCATGTACCAGATGCCCTACTATGAGTACCTATCATAGACCATCATGTACCCTCTTGTTTCCTCTAGAATTATGTACCTAGACCCATTACTATTATGCATTACCATGTATGTTTTGTTGGACTAATTTGTACTATTATATCATTTCTAGGTGGTTACTAATTGTACCATTGTATCATCTTAATGTGTATATGTCATACCTCCTTTGTTTGTATAATAAATATTTTTTACCATATGTTTTTGGTTCATATGCCAGTGATGTTCTTCCTTAAAGTCCCACCCTTAGTTTCTCTCATTCAACCTATCGGGGATGGAGGCATGCTAGTTATTGCCTCAATTGAAAGTCCCAATCTTAGTTTTAGGCCCCATTTTTCAATGTATCGGGGATGGAAGTACATTACCATATTATTTTAAACATGACCTTTATCACTGTGACTGTCTTTTGCCATACGTTTCTTTATCCTATTTACAACTTTTCCCCTCCTAGATCAGCTCTGCCAGTTGGGGCTGGCTTTCTCATTATCCCCGGGAGCTGCGACTCGCTCTGGTGCCCCCCCTCCCCTCCCCTTTAGGGAGGGTTGGTCGGGCTCTCACTGCGTGTCGACGCCACGCTTCCACGCTCGACGGGTGACGTCACTTGTGACGCCGCGATGCGGGCGTGGATTATCCATCTGCGGCTAGTACGAGGAGGGTTTGCGCGCCAACGCCAGGCACGTTACTGCCTGGACGGCGATGCGGGCCTTCCCCCCTATCTACGCTGCGTGGCGTTCATTGGCCACTTTTGGTATACGGCCGCTATATATACTTACCCATATTGAGCCATTACTTCGGATTGTATCATCTTCATGGGACCCTACACACTTTATGGTGCCACCTCTTGATCCACTCTCGCTGGGTAGGTACCTACGGTGCAGTGCATTCACTATCACACCTGCACCCTTACTATCTTTTTGACTTATGCTTACCTTGAACATGCTGGTGCATGTCTTTATTCACATGTTTACCTTTCCAACTTTACACTTCACTTCCTACCCACTATTTTTGGTGCAGTGCTTCCATTATTATATCTGCACCCTTACTACTTTTTGATTTATGTCCACTTTGGACATCCTGGTGCATGTCTTCACTCATATGTCTAATTCTTCAACCCTACACTTCACTTCTCACCCATTATTTTTAATTATTTATTATTTACCCCACAGATACCTCTGGGTTTTACCACAGACTTTATCAATTCTACCACTGTTGACATCCACTATCCGATGTTCATGGCCAATACTGTTTACTGTTGCTGCTACTGCCGTGCCAAGGTGTCACCAATTCAGCTCCCGGGGATGATGCTAATTATAGCTGCCCCTCTCTTACAGTACCATCTTATGATTCTACCCATTTTACTATAACTAGGTGAGAGTGTTTGGGACTATTATTGTTCCCCTCTTTTCTATGTTCCCTATTATGTCCATTACTTTACTATGGCATTTCTTTCTCTATTATAGATACCCGTACACTGTGTATCTGCTCCTGATGAGTGTTAAAGTGAACACGAAACGCGTAGAGCCATTATACGATGATATGTCACAGTTTACATGTATAATATTTACCCTCTAACATTGCAATTTATGAACCAACTCATTTTTATTTATTTTTTCTATGCTACCCCTACAAAGCCGGTTCTCATGTACCAGATGCCCTACTATGAGTACCTATCATAGACCATCATGTACCCTCTTGTTTCCTCTAGAATTATGTACCTAGACCCATTACTATTATGCATTACCATGTATGTTTTGTTGGACTAATTTGTACTATTATATCATTTCTAGGTGGTTACTAATTGTACCATTGTATCATCTTAATGTGTATATGTCATACCTCCTTTGTTTGTATAATAAATATTTTTTACCATATGTTTTTGGTTCATATGCCAGTGATGTTCTTCCTTAAAGTCCCACCCTTCGTTTCTCTCATTCAACCTATCGGGGATGGAGGCATGCTAGTTATTGCCTCAATTGAAAGTCCCAATCTTAGTTTTAGGCCCCATTTTTCAATGTATCGGGGATGGAAGTACATTACCATATTATTTTAAACATGACCTTTATCACTGTGACTGTCTTTTGCCATACGTTTCTTTATCCTATTTACAACTTTTCCCCTCCTAGATCAGCTCTGCCAGTTGGGGCTGGCTTTCTCATTATCCCCGGGAGCTGCGACTCGCTCTGGTGCCCCCCCTCCCCTCCCCTTTAGGGGGGGTTGGTCGGGCTCTCACTGCGTGTCGACGCCACGCTTCCACGCTCGACGGGTGACGTCACTTGTGACGCCGCGATGCGGGCGTGGATTATCCATCTGCGGCTAGTACGAGGAGGGTTTGCGCGCCAACGCCAGGCACGTTACTGCCTGGACGGCGATGCGGGCCTTCCCCCCTATCTACGCTGCGTGGCGTTCATTGGCCACTTTTGGTATACGGCCGCTATATATACTTACCCATATTGAGCTATTACTTCGGATTGTATCATCTTCATGGGACCCTACACACTTTATGGTGCCACCTTTTGATCCACTCTCGCTGGGTAGGTACCTACGGTGCAGTGCATTCACTATCACACCTGCACCCTTACTATCTTTTTGACTTATGCTTATCTTGAACATGCTGGTGCATGTCTTTATTCACATGTTTACCTTTCCAACTTTACACTTCACTTCCTACCCACTATTTTTGGTGCAGTGCTTCCATTATTATATCTGCACCCTTACTACTTTTTGATTTATATCCACTTTGGACATCCTGGTGCATGTCTTCACTCATATGTCTAATTCTTCAACCCTACACTTCACTTCTCACCCATTATTTTTAATTATTTATTATTTACCCCACAGATACCTCTGGGTTTTACCACAGACTTTATCAATTCTACCACTGTTGACATCCACTATCCGATGTTCATGGCCAATACTGTTTACTGTTGCTGCTACTGCCGTGCCAAGGTGTCACCAATTCAGCTCCCGGGGATGATGCTAATTATAGCTGCCCCTCTCTTACAGTACCATCTTATGATTCTACCCATTTTACTATAACTAGGTGAGAGTGTTTGGGACTATTATTGTTCCCCTCTTTTCTATGTTCCCTATTATGTCCATTACTTTACTATGGCATTTCTTTCTCTATTATAGATACCCGTACACTGTGTATCTGCTCCTGATGAGTGTTAAAGTGAACACGAAACGCGTAGAGCCATTATACGATGATATGTCACAGTGTACATGTATAATATTTACCCTCTAACATTGCAATTTATGAACCAACTCATTTTTATTTATTTTTTCTATGCTACCCCTACAAAGCCGGTTCTCATGTACCAGATGCCCTACTATGAGTACCTATCATAGACCATCATGTACCCTCTTGTTTCCTCTAGAATTATGTACCTAGACCCATTACTATTATGCATTACCATGTATGTTTTGTTGGACTAATTTGTACTATTATATCATTTCTAGGTGGTTACTAATTGTACCATTGTATCATCTTAATGTGTATATGTCATACCTCCTTTGTTTGTATAATAAATATTTTTTACCATATGTTTTTGGTTCATATGCCAGTGATGTTCTTCCTTAAAGTCCCACCCTTCGTTTCTCTCATTCAACCTATCGGGGATGGAGGCATGCTAGTTATTGCCTCAATTGAAAGTCCCAATCTTAGTTTTAGGCCCCATTTTTCAATGTATCGGGGATGGAAGTACATTACCATATTATTTTAAACATGACCTTTATCACTGTGACTGTCTTTTGCCATACGTTTCTTTATCCTATTTACAACTTTTCCCCTCCTAGATCAGCTCTGCCAGTTGGGGCTGGCTTACTCATTATCCCCGGGAGCTGCGACTCGCTCTGGTGCCCCCCCTCCCCTTTAGGGAGGGTTGGTCGGGCTCTCACTGCGTGTCGACGCCACGCTTCCACGCTCGACGGGTGACGTCACTTGTGACGCCGCGATGCGGGCGTGGATTATCCATCTGCGGCTAGTACGAGGAGGGTTTGCGTGCCAACGCCAGGCACGTTACTGCCTGGACGGCGATGCGGGCCTTCCCCCCTATCTACGCTGCGTGGCGTTCATTGGCCACTTTTGGTATACGGCCGCTATATATACTTACCCATATTGAGCCATTACTTCGGATTGTATCATCTTCATGGGACCCTACACACTTTATGGTGCCACCTCTTGATCAACTCTCGCTGGGTAGGTACCTACGGTGCAGTGCTTTCACTATCACACCTGCACCCTTACTATCTTTTTGACTTATGCTTATCTTGAACATGCTGGTGCATGTCTTTATTCACATGTTTACCTTTCCAACTTTACACTTCACTTCCTACCCACTATTTTTGGTGCAGTGCTTCCATTATTATATCTGCACCCTTACTACTTTTTGATTTATGTCCACTTTGGACATCCTGGTGCATGTCTTCACTCATATGTCTAATTCTTCAACCCTACACTTCACTTCTCACCCATTATTTTTAATTATTTATTATTTACCCCACAGATACCTCTGGGTTTTACCACAGACTTTATCAATTCTACCACTGTTGACATCCACTATCCGATGTTCATGGCCAATACTGTTTACTGTTGCTGCTACTGCCGTGCCAAGGTGTCACCAATTCAGCTCCCGGGGATGATGCTAATTATAGCTGCCCCTCTCTTACAGTACCATCTTATGATTCTACCCATTTTACTATAACTAGGTGAGAGTGTTTGGGACTATTATTGTTCCCCTCTTTTCTATGTTCCCTATTATGTCCATTACTTTACTATGGCATTTCTTTCTCTATTATAGATACTCGTACACTGTGTATCTGCTCCTGATGAGTGTTAAAGTGAACACGAAACGCGTAGAGCCATTATACGATGATATGTCACAGTGTACATGTATAATATTTACCCTCTAACATTGCAATTTATGAACCAACTCATTTTTATTTATTTTTTCTATGCTACCCCTACAAAGCCGGTTCTCATGTACCAGATGCCCTACTATGAGTACCTATCATAGACCATCATGTACCCTCTTGTTTCCTCTAGAATTATGTACCTAGACCCATTACTATTATGCATTACCATGTATGTTTTGTTGGACTAATTTGTACTATTATATCATTTCTAGGTGGTTACTAATTGTACCATTGTATCATCTTAATGTGTATATGTCATACCTCCTTTGTTTGTATAATAAATATTTTTTACCATATGTTTTTGGTTCATATGCCAGTGATGTTCTTCCTTAAAGTCCCACCCTTAGTTTCTCTCATTCAACCTATCGGGGATGGAGGCATGCTAGTTATTGCCTCAATTGAAAGTCCCAATCTTAGTTTTAGGCCCCATTTTTCAATGTATCGGGGATGGAAGTACATTACCATATTATTTTAAACATGACCTTTATCACTGTGACTGTCTTTTGCCATACGTTTCTTTATCCTATTTACAACTTTTCCCCTCCTAGATCAGCTCTGCCAGTTGGGGCTGGCTTTCTCATTATCCCCGGGAGCTGCGACTCGCTCTGGTGCCCCCCCTCCCCTCCCCTTTAGGGAGGGTTGGTCGGGCTCTCACTGCGTGTCGACGCCACGCTTCCACGCTCGACGGGTGACGTCACTTGTGACGCCGCGATGCGGGCGTGGATTATCCATCTGCGGCTAGTACGAGGAGGGTTTGCGCGCCAACGCCAGGCACGTTACTGCCTGGACGGCGATGCGGGCCTTCCCCCCTATCTACGCTGCGTGGCGTTCATTGGCCACTTTTGGTATACGGCCGCTATATATACTTACCCATATTGAGCCATTACTTCGGATTGTATCATCTTCATGGGACCCTACACACTTTATGGTGCCACCTCTTGATCCACTCTCGCTGGGTAGGTACCTACGGTGCAGTGCATTCACTATCACACCTGCACCCTTACTATCTTTTTGACTTATGCTTACCTTGAACATGCTGGTGCATGTCTTTATTCACATGTTTACCTTTCCAACTTTACACTTCACTTCCTACCCACTATTTTTGGTGCAGTGCTTCCATTATTATATCTGCACCCTTACTACTTTTTGATTTATGTCCACTTTGGACATCCTGGTGCATGTCTTCACTCATATGTCTAATTCTTCAACCCTACACTTCACTTCTCACCCATTATTTTTAATTATTTATTATTTACCCCACAGATACCTCTGGGTTTTACCACAGACTTTATCAATTCTACCACTGTTGACATCCACTATCCGATGTTCATGGCCAATACTGTTTACTGTTGCTGCTACTGCCGTGCCAAGGTGTCACCAATTCAGCTCCCGGGGATGATGCTAATTATAGCTGCCCCTCTCTTACAGTACCATCTTATGATTCTACCCATTTTACTATAACTAGGTGAGAGTGTTTGGGACTATTATTGTTCCCCTCTTTTCTATGTTCCCTATTATGTCCATTACTTTACTATGGCATTTCTTTCTCTATTATAGATACTCGTACACTGTGTATCTGCTCCTGATGAGTGTTAAAGTGAACACGAAACGCGTAGAGCCATTATACGATGATATGTCACAGTGTACATGTATAATATTTACCCTCTAACATTGCAATTTATGAACCAACTCATTTTTATTTATTTTTTCTATGCTACCCCTACAAAGCCGGTTCTCATGTACCAGATGCCCTACTATGAGTACCTATCATAGACCATCATGTACCCTCTTGTTTCCTCTAGAATTATGTACCTAGACCCATTACTATTATGCATTACCATGTATGTTTTGTTGGACTAATTTGTACTATTATATCATTTCTAGGTGGTTACTAATTGTACCATTGTATCATCTTAATGTGTATATGTCATACCTCCTTTGTTTGTATAATAAATATTTTTTACCATATGTTTTTGGTTCATATGCCAGTGATGTTCTTCCTTAAAGTCCCACCCTTAGTTTCTCTCATTCAACCTATCGGGGATGGAGGCATGCTAGTTATTGCCTCAATTGAAAGTCCCAATCTTAGTTTTAGGCCCCATTTTTCAATGTATCGGGGATGGAAGTACATTACCATATTATTTTAAACATGACCTTTATCACTGTGACTGTCTTTTGCCATACGTTTCTTTATCCTATTTACAACTTTTCCCCTCCTAGATCAGCTCTGCCAGTTGGGGCTGGCTTTCTCATTATCCCCGGGAGCTGCGACTCGCTCTGGTGCCCCCCCTCCCCTCCCCTTTAGGGAGGGTTGGTCGGGCTCTCACTGCGTGTCGACGCCACGCTTCCACGCTCGACGGGTGACGTCACTTGTGACGCCGCGATGCGGGCGTGGATTATCCATCTGCGGCTAGTACGAGGAGGGTTTGCGCGCCAACGCCAGGCACGTTACTGCCTGGACGGCGATGCGGGCCTTCCCCCCTATCTACGCTGCGTGGCGTTCATTGGCCACTTTTGGTATACGGCCGCTATATATACTTACCCATATTGAGCCATTACTTCGGATTGTATCATCTTCATGGGACCCTACACACTTTATGGTGCCACCTCTTGATCCACTCTCGCTGGGTAGGTACCTACGGTGCAGTGCATTCACTATCACACCTGCACCCTTACTATCTTTTTGACTTATGCTTACCTTGAACATGCTGGTGCATGTCTTTATTCACATGTTTACCTTTCCAACTTTACACTTCACTTCCTACCCACTATTTTTGGTGCAGTGCTTCCATTATTATATCTGCACCCTTACTACTTTTTGATTTATGTCCACTTTGGACATCCTGGTGCATGTCTTCACTCATATGTCTAATTCTTCAACCCTACACTTCACTTCTCACCCATTATTTTTAATTATTTATTATTTACCCCACAGATACCTCTGGGTTTTACCACAGACTTTATCAATTCTACCACTGTTGACATCCACTATCCGATGTTCATGGCCAATACTGTTTACTGTTGCTGCTACTGCCGTGCCAAGGTGTCACCAATTCAGCTCCCGGGGATGATGCTAATTATAGCTGCCCCTCTCTTACAGTACCATCTTATGATTCTACCCATTTTACTATAACTAGGTGAGAGTGTTTGGGACTATTATTGTTCCCCTCTTTTCTATGTTCCCTATTATGTCCATTACTTTACTATGGCATTTCTTTCTCTATTATAGATACCCGTACACTGTGTATCTGCTCCTGATGAGTGTTAAAGTGAACACGAAACGCGTAGAGCCATTATACGATGATATGTCACAGTTTACATGTATAATATTTACCCTCTAACATTGCAATTTATGAACCAACTCATTTTTATTTATTTTTTCTATGCTACCCCTACAAAGCCGGTTCTCATGTACCAGATGCCCTACTATGAGTACCTATCATAGACCATCATGTACCCTCTTGTTTCCTCTAGAATTATGTACCTAGACCCATTACTATTATGCATTACCATGTATGTTTTGTTGGACTAATTTGTACTATTATATCATTTCTAGGTGGTTACTAATTGTACCATTGTATCATCTTAATGTGTATATGTCATACCTCCTTTGTTTGTATAATAAATATTTTTTACCATATGTTTTTGGTTCATATGCCAGTGATGTTCTTCCTTAAAGTCCCACCCTTCGTTTCTCTCATTCAACCTATCGGGGATGGAGGCATGCTAGTTATTGCCTCAATTGAAAGTCCCAATCTTAGTTTTAGGCCCCATTTTTCAATGTATCGGGGATGGAAGTACATTACCATATTATTTTAAACATGACCTTTATCACTGTGACTGTCTTTTGCCATACGTTTCTTTATCCTATTTACAACTTTTCCCCTCCTAGATCAGCTCTGCCAGTTGGGGCTGGCTTTCTCATTATCCCCGGGAGCTGCGACTCGCTCTGGTGCCCCCCCTCCCCTCCCCTTTAGGGGGGGTTGGTCGGGCTCTCACTGCGTGTCGACGCCACGCTTCCACGCTCGACGGGTGACGTCACTTGTGACGCCGCGATGCGGGCGTGGATTATCCATCTGCGGCTAGTACGAGGAGGGTTTGCGCGCCAACGCCAGGCACGTTACTGCCTGGACGGCGATGCGGGCCTTCCCCCCTATCTACGCTGCGTGGCGTTCATTGGCCACTTTTGGTATACGGCCGCTATATATACTTACCCATATTGAGCCATTACTTCGGATTGTATCATCTTCATGGGACCCTACACACTTTATGGTGCCACCTTTTGATCCACTCTCGCTGGGTAGGTACCTACGGTGCAGTGCATTCACTATCACACCTGCACCCTTACTATCTTTTTGACTTATGCTTATCTTGAACATGCTGGTGCATGTCTTTATTCACATGTTTACCTTTCCAACTTTACACTTCACTTCCTACCCACTATTTTTGGTGCAGTGCTTCCATTATTATATCTGCACCCTTACTACTTTTTGATTTATATCCACTTTGGACATCCTGGTGCATGTCTTCACTCATATGTCTAATTCTTCAACCCTACACTTCACTTCTCACCCATTATTTTTAATTATTTATTATTTACCCCACAGATACCTCTGGGTTTTACCACAGACTTTATCAATTCTACCACTGTTGACATCCACTATCCGATGTTCATGGCCAATACTGTTTACTGTTGCTGCTACTGCCGTGCCAAGGTGTCACCAATTCAGCTCCCGGGGATGATGCTAATTATAGCTGCCCCTCTCTTACAGTACCATCTTATGATTCTACCCATTTTACTATAACTAGGTGAGAGTGTTTGGGACTATTATTGTTCCCCTCTTTTCTATGTTCCCTATTATGTCCATTACTTTACTATGGCATTTCTTTCTCTATTATAGATACCCGTACACTGTGTATCTGCTCCTGATGAGTGTTAAAGTGAACACGAAACGCGTAGAGCCATTATACGATGATATGTCACAGTGTACATGTATAATATTTACCCTCTAACATTGCAATTTATGAACCAACTCATTTTTATTTATTTTTTCTATGCTACCCCTACAAAGCCGGTTCTCATGTACCAGATGCCCTACTATGAGTACCTATCATAGACCATCATGTACCCTCTTGTTTCCTCTAGAATTATGTACCTAGACCCATTACTATTATGCATTACCATGTATGTTTTGTTGGACTAATTTGTACTATTATATCATTTCTAGGTGGTTACTAATTGTACCATTGTATCATCTTAATGTGTATATGTCATACCTCCTTTGTTTGTATAATAAATATTTTTTACCATATGTTTTTGGTTCATATGCCAGTGATGTTCTTCCTTAAAGTCCCACCCTTAGTTTCTCTCATTCAACCTATCGGGGATGGAGGCATGCTAGTTATTGCCTCAATTGAAAGTCCCAATCTTAGTTTTAGGCCCCATTTTTCAATGTATCGGGGATGGAAGTACATTACCATATTATTTTAAACATGACCTTTATCACTGTGACTGTCTTTTGCCATACGTTTCTTTATCCTATTTACAACTTTTCCCCTCCTAGATCAGCTCTGCCAGTTGGGGCTGGCTTACTCATTATCCCCGGGAGCTGCGACTCGCTCTGGTGCCCCCCCTCCCCTTTAGGGAGGGTTGGTCGGGCTCTCACTGCGTGTCGACGCCACGCTTCCACGCTCGACGGGTGACGTCACTTGTGACGCCGCGATGCGGGCGTGGATTATCCATCTGCGGCTAGTACGAGGAGGGTTTGCGTGCCAACGCCAGGCACGTTACTGCCTGGACGGCGATGCGGGCCTTCCCCCCTATCTACGCTGCGTGGCGTTCATTGGCCACTTTTGGTATACGGCCGCTATATATACTTACCCATATTGAGCCATTACTTCGGATTGTATCATCTTCATGGGACCCTACACACTTTATGGTGCCACCTCTTGATCAACTCTCGCTGGGTAGGTACCTACGGTGCAGTGCTTTCACTATCACACCTGCACCCTTACTATCTTTTTGACTTATGCTTATCTTGAACATGCTGGTGCATGTCTTTATTCACATGTTTACCTTTCCAACTTTACACTTCACTTCCTACCCACTATTTTTGGTGCAGTGCTTCCATTATTATATCTGCACCCTTACTACTTTTTGATTTATGTCCACTTTGGACATCCTGGTGCATGTCTTCACTCATATGTCTAATTCTTCAACCCTACACTTCACTTCTCACCCATTATTTTTAATTATTTATTATTTACCCCACAGATACCTCTGGGTTTTACCACAGACTTTATCAATTCTACCACTGTTGACATCCACTATCCGATGTTCATGGCCAATACTGTTTACTGTTGCTGCTACTGCCGTGCCAAGGTGTCACCAATTCAGCTCCCGGGGATGATGCTAATTATAGCTGCCCCTCTCTTACAGTACCATCTTATGATTCTACCCATTTTACTATAACTAGGTGAGAGTGTTTGGGACTATTATTGTTCCCCTCTTTTCTATGTTCCCTATTATGTCCATTACTTTACTATGGCATTTCTTTCTCTATTATAGATACTCGTACACTGTGTATCTGCTCCTGATGAGTGTTAAAGTGAACACGAAACGCGTAGAGCCATTATACGATGATATGTCACAGTGTACATGTATAATATTTACCCTCTAACATTGCAATTTATGAACCAACTCATTTTTATTTATTTTTTCTATGCTACCCCTACAAAGCCGGTTCTCATGTACCAGATGCCCTACTATGAGTACCTATCATAGACCATCATGTACCCTCTTGTTTCCTCTAGAATTATGTACCTAGACCCATTACTATTATGCATTACCATGTATGTTTTGTTGGACTAATTTGTACTATTATATAATTTCTAGGTGGTTACTAATTGTACCATTGTATCATCTTAATGTGTATATGTCATACCTCCTTTGTTTGTATAATAAATATTTTTTACCATATGTTTTTGGTTCATATGCCAGGGATGTTCTTCCTTAAAGTCCCACCCTTAGTTTCTCTCATTCAACCTATCGGGGATGGAGGCATGCTAGTTATTGCCTCAATTGAAAGTCCCAATCTTAGTTTTAGGCCCCATTTTTTATTTGTCTCTGCTGCCTTATTTTGTGAACAAATTGTGAAGATGTTGCGACTTTAAATCTGTTTATTTTGAGTTTTGAAATGTATTTTTGTTTGTGTGTGTTTGTTTTTTTTTTTTCTTTCCTTGTTTTGTTGACCAATAAAAATTACTTTAAAATTTTGAAGTTTGTTTTTTGTTACTTTTTCATGCAACATATTTTGACAGCTGCAGCTGAAATAGGTTTGGGCCTAACAAATTAGGTGTGATTTTTGTCTAAGCTTCTTCTTATTGGTGGACAGGCTTGAAGTGCTGATTTACAGCACTGTGCTTAAATCTAGGGCAAGGCAATCCTATTCTAATTGTGGGTGTTTGAGGGAAGCCAAGTGAGTGTTAGAACCCCTGCTTGTGTTTTTTTTTTTTTTTTTTGGGTTGAGCTTTGTGTCCCTTTTCTTAAAATTGGCTTCACTTCCTGTCACACAGCTGAACAGGAAGTGAGGTTAAAACCCTACCAGTGTCTTTTCTTGGGGACACAGGTCAATCTAACTAGTGTCCCCATTAAGCAAATTGCACTCCAGCACTGCTGTGTACACCCCAAATCATGGGTCTTCAAACTACGGCCCTCCAGTTGTTCAGGAACTACAATTCCCATCATGCCTAGTCATGTCTGTGAATGTCAGTGCATTACAAGGCCTCATGGGATGTGTAGTTCTACAACAGCTGGAGGGCCGTAGTTTGAGGATCCCTGCCCCAAATGATTATTTAGTTTGGGGTTTAGTAAAGGCAAAGCCACTCTGCAGTACAAGCATAGTTGCTGAAAATGAGAGAGGAAGCACTGATGGTTTTAACATCCAATCCTGTAAGAGCAAAGTTGTTTTGTTTTCTTCCTTGCTTTGCACTTGTAGTGCAAAGTGGATTTGCCTTTAGTAAATGGACCCCAAAGTCCAAGATCCCTAATAATTTGGGGTGTACACAGCAAAATGCTAGAGTGCAATTTACATAATGGGAAACTATTTAGATTGATCTCTGTGTCCCCAAGAAAAGATATTAGTAAGGTTTTACCCTCACTTCTGTTTGGCTTTGTGACAGGAAGTGAATGAATTTGAATTAGAAAGGGTGAAGACACCTCACAAATGTTCTCACTATCAGGGGTGCAAACATCCCCAAAAAATGAGCAGATAATACTTATTTGCAAATTAATAATTTTTTAGTTAACATTGGGTGGGGTGCTCTAACACACACATTCCTACATATTAGCAACGCTGTATCCTGGCCTATTGGCATGGTTATATTTTCTTAGGCCTCTCAATAAAACTCTATGAAATTTGTGCTTAAACTAGAACTATAATCAACACGTTTTATTTTCTTTAATTTTGGATAGAGTGAGGGAGGGTTATAGGCCCTGTCAGTTTATTTTGTATTATCTGTGTCCAATTGGGGAGATTTGCCTTCACTTCCTGCCCCATAGCCAAACAGGAAGTGAGAGAAAAACTATGCAAATTAACCACTTCCCGCCCAGCCTATGGCCGATTTACGTCCGGGAAGTGGTTACACAATCCTGACAGGACGTCCTGCAGGATTTCATGCCGCGCGCGCCTGTGGGGGCACGCAGCGCGGCGATCGGTGATGCGGGGTGTCAGTCTGACACCCTGCATCTCCGATCTCGGTAAAGAGTCTCTCACGGAGACGGAGACTCTTTACCACGTGATCAGCCGTGTCCAATCACGGCTGATCACGATGTAAACAGGAAAGGCCATCGATGGCTCTTCCTCACTCGCGTCTGACAGACGCGAGTATAGGAGAGCCGATCGGCGGCTCTCCTGACAGGGGGCGTTCGCGCTGATTGTTTATCAGCGCAGCCCCCCCTCGGATCACCACACTGGACCACCAGGGATGCCCACCTTGGACCACCAGGGTGGGCAAAAAAAAAAAAATATGGAAAAAAAAAACAGATGCCAATCAGTGCCCACAAATGGGCACTGACTGGCAACCTGGGAAAATCAGTGCCACCCCACAGTGTCCATCAGTGCCACCCCAAAGTGTCCATCAGTGCCACCCCACAGTGCCCATCCATGCACAGTGCCCACCTATCAGTGCCCACCTGTGCCACCCATAAGTATCCATCAGTGCCACCCATAAGTGCCGCCCATGAGTGCCCATCTGTGCCGCCCATGAGTGCCCATCAGTGCCGCCTATGAGTGCCCATCAGTGCCGCATACCAGCGCCGCCAATCAATGCCACCTCATCTGTGCCCGTCAGTACTACCTCATCGATGTCCATCAGTGCCATCTCATCGGTGCCCATCAGTGCCGCCATATCAGTGCCCGTAATTGAAAGAGAAAAACTTATTTACAAAAAAATTAACAGAAAAAAATAAAAACGTTTTTTTTTTTCAAAATTTGCAGTCTTTTTTTAGTTGTTGCGCAAAAAAAAAAAGGTGATCAAATACCAACAAAAGAAAGCTCTATTTGTGGGGGAAAAAGGACGCCAATTTTGTTTGGGTACAGTGTTGTATGACCGCGCAATTGCCATTCAAAGTGCGACAGTGCTGAAAGCTGAAAATTGGCTTGGGCGGGAAGGTGCGTAAGTGCCTGGTATGGAAGTGGTTAAGGGAATCCAGTGCCCCCCTCCCCCCCAGAACTAGTGTGTGGGTCCCCTGAAAATTCCTGGGCGGGTCATACAAAAACAGGGTGTGACCTTGACAGGAAGGGGTGGGTCATTTTTCTATTAGGAGGTGCAGATATGTAGTCAGGCCTAGGGCAGAACAAAACCTAAATATACTACTGCATATTAGGGCTTATTTAGACCGGATCCGATTTACAGCGTCTTTTTATATTGTGGGAGGAAACCCACGCAGGCACAGGGAGAACATGCAAACTCCATGCAGATGGTGTCACGGGCTGGATTCGAACCAGCGACCCTTTTGCTGCTAGGTCAAAGTGCTATACACTACACCACTGTGCATGGGGATGTCCCCATGTTGATGAGGACAAGGGCCTCATCCCCACAACCCTTGCCCGGTGGTTGTGGGGGTCTGCGGGCGGGGGGCTTATCAGAATCTGGAAGACCCCTTTAACAGAGGGGACCCCCAGATCCTGGCCCGCCCCTATGTGAAATGGTAATGGGGTACATTGTACCTCTACCATTTCACCCCAAAAAAAATGTCAAAAGTGTTAAAAATTACAGTAGCCGGTTTTTGACAAATCTTTTATTAAAATCTTCTTTTCTTCTTTCCTTCGGGTTTCTTCCGCTGCTTCTTTCTTGGGTCTTCTCGTCCACATCTTGCCCGACGTGTTCTTCTATCTTCTCCGTCCGTCCTTCAGCCTTCTGGTCCCGCATCTTGCCCGTTGTCTTCTTCTCCGTCCGTCCGCCAGCCTTCTCGTCCACATCTTTTTCTTCCCCGGGCGCTGCGCTAGAATTTGATTTGGCCGCCGTGTTCCCGCTCCTGGGACCCGCCCCCTCTGACGCCACAGGTAAACTCATATGAAAGTCCGCGTGTGGCATATGTGCGTCAGAGGGGGGCGGCGTCACATGAGTGTGACACGGCGGGAACTTCAATTGGAAGCGGCGGCATCTTCTTCTCCGGGCGGCGCGCTTGAAATTGAATTCCCCCGCCGTGTGACGCTCTGTGACCCCGCCCCCCTCTGACGCACATGACCTTCTAAGGAGTTTACTTGTGGCGTCAGAGGGGGGCGGGTCCCAGGAGCGGCCAAATCAAATTCTAGCGCAGCGCCCGGGGAAGAAAAAGATGTGGACGAGAAGGCTGGCGGACGGACGGAGAAGAAGACGGGAGAAGACAACGGGCAAGATGCGGGACCAGAAGGCTGAAGGACGGACGGAGAAGATAGAAGAACACGTCGGGCAAGATGTGGACGAGAAGACCCAAGAAAGAAGCAGCGGAAGAAACCCGAAGGAAAGAAGAAAAGAAGATTTTATTAAAAGATTTGTCAAAAACCGGCTACTGTCATTTTTAACACTTTTGACATTTTTTTGGGGGTGAAATGGTAGAGGTACAATGTAACCCATTACCATTTCACATAGGGGGGGGGCAGGATCTGGGGGTCCCCTTTGTTAAAGGGGTCTTCCAGATTCTGATAAGCCCCCCGCCCGCAGACCCCCACAACCACCGGGCAAGGGTTGTGGGGATGAGGCCCTTGTCCCCATCAACATGGGGACATCCTCCCCATGTTGAGGGCATGTGGCCTGGTGCGGTTCAGGAGAGGGGGGGGCCGCACTCTGTCCCCCCCTCTTTTCTGCGGCCGGCCAGGTCAACGTGCTCGGATAAGGGTCTGGTGTGGATTTTTAGGGGGACTCCACGCCATTTTTTTTTTAAATTTGGGGTGGAGTTCCCCTTAAAATCCACACCAGACCTGAAGGGCCTGGAATGGATATTTGCCGGGAACCGCACGTCTTTTTTTTTTGTTTTTTACGGCGGGGTTCCCCTTAATATCCATTCCAGACCTGAAGGGCTTGGTAATTTAATTTGGGGGAACCCCTACACATTTTGTTGTTTGTTTTATGAATGAATCCCTTTAGAATTGTCAGAGCCGATAATTCATTATAGCCGCGTGTGAATTTTTAAATGACTTTTTTCCTTCTGAATGTCACTTTGTGCAGGGGCAGTTCTAAGTGCGGGAAAAATGCGCTATTTCACATGCTGACATTACACCCCCCCTATGTACGAAATTTAAAGGAATATTTCACTTTTATTGTTTCACTTTAAGCATTATTAATTTCACTGCTCCCGAAAAAACGGACGTTTTAAAAAATAAAAAAAACATTGATACATGTCCCCTGGGGCAGGACTGAGGTCCCCAAACACTTTTTAGGACAAAACTTGCAGATTAGCCTTTAAAATGAACACTTTTGATTTCTCCCATAGACTTCTATAGGGAGTTCGGCGCGGCTTTACATATTACTTTCAATGCGCCGGCTGCTACGCTGGTTCATGCGCCTAATTAAGGCTTCACCCGGCGCACTAATTAAGGCATGAACCAGCGCAGCGCACAGAGCATAGTAAATCAGCCCCAATGTGTCCCAGGTAATTCACTGAGGGCTGGTAGAACTGGCATTTTTCCATAGAGAGCTTCAGACCTTCATCATGAAGTCTCTTCAGGACCTTCTCCAGGCGTTCTTCGTGCTCTTCCAACGTTCTTCCAAATACTATGACGTCATCCAGGTAAACTAGTACTTCAAGTAGGTTCATGTCACCCACTGTTTTTTCCATCAACCTCTGGAACGTTGCTGGGGCCCCAGACAGGCCTTGCGGCATCCGGTTGAACTCAAAGAATCCGACTGGGGTGATAAAAGCGGTCTTCTCTTTGTCTTCAGGGCACATGGGGATCTGATAATACCCACTCTTTAAGTCCAGCACACTGAACCACTTCGCTCCCGACAGGCTCTGCAGAGCATCCTCTATCCGAGGTGTGGTGTACTGGTCAGGAATGGTCCTCCGGTTCAGGGTCCTGTAATCGATACATAGGCGTAGGGACCCGTTCTTCTTCCTGACCACCACTATTGGGGAGGCATAAGGACTCCTGGACTCCCGGATAATGCCAGTCCTCTTGAGTTCAGCCAGTTGTTCCCTCAAATCTTCCAGATCTCCCAATGGGATTCCCCTAACCCTTTCACGAAACGGCTTGTCTTCCTCCAGTCAAATTCGGTGGGTGGCACTCTTTGCCAAACCCACATCAAATTCACTTTTTGAGAAAGCTGCCCTCCATCTCAGAAGTTGGGCTTTAGCTCTTTCTCTCCATGCAGGAGTAAGAGGCGTATTCTTTGGGCAGGATTCTTCTACAGGGATTTCTGCTGCTGGTCCTTCCGTCGAACCACATGCTGCGACTGGAGTTGCTGGGCTGACCTGTCCTAACAGTAGTCTGGCTGGCACCCTCACTGGCACAGCTGCTGTGTTGCGGACACTGGGCCAGATTCATGTAGCACTTATGCCGGCGTATGTCGAGATGCGCGGCGTAAGTCAAAATGTGCACCGGCGTATCTCTGCGCCGTACCCACAGAACCAGATACGCCTCAAAATAGACTTCTTCCTACCGGCGTAACTTTTTTACGCCGGAGCGGTGTGGGCGCATCTTTACGCTGGACGGATCTGGCGTGGCCATGGTTTTTTGGTTTTAAATATGCAAATGAGGGATATACGCCGATTCACAAAACTACGTTTGACCGGCGCAGGCTACTCCCGGTGAGCGTAACTGCAAATTCCGGCGCAAAGTTACCCCTCATAAAGCAGGGGTAACTTTGCACCAGACTTGCTCAAGTCAGCTGGAGAGGGCCCGGATGGGAACCCCCTTAAAAAAAAATATATAAAAATAAAACATTTTTTTTTTTTTTTTTTAGGGGTCCGGAGGCCCAGATGGCAACCCCCCTTTTTTTTATAAAAATAAATTACCAAATAAAGGGGGCTTTCCATCCGGGACCTCTGGGCCCTTTAATAATAATAATAATAATGATAATAACAATTATATATATTTTTTGTCCGAAAGGCACTGGCCGTGATCTTGTTCTGCATACAGACGGCAGAACTTTTTCAGCCAACATTCACGAAACTACGTAGTTTTTCTGCTCTTTTGTTCGATGGAGCGTACAGACGGTTTGATTATACGACAAAACACGTCCATCGGAATATTCGATCGTGTGTGCGATCCTTTAGCCTGTAGGGTTCAATATTGGGTTGGCTCACCCTTTGCAGCTATAAAAGCTTCAACTCTTCTGGGAAGGCCGTCCACAAGGTTTAGGAGGGTGTCTATGGGAATGTTTGACCATTCTTTCAGAAGTGTATTTGTGAGGTCAGGCACTAATGTTGGACAAGAAGGCCCGGCTCACAGTCTCCGCTCTAATTCATCCCAAAGGTGTTGAGGTCAGGACTCTGTGCAGGCCAGTCCAGTTCCTCTACCCCAAACTCACTCATTTATGTCTTTATGGTCCTTGCTTTGTGGACTGGTCCAAATCATTTGATGAAAGGGGGGATTATGGTGGGGGGTTGTTTTTCAGGGGTTTGGTTGGCCCCTTAGTTCCATTGAAGGGAACTCTTAAGGCGTCAGCATACCAAGACATTTTGGACAATTTCATGCTCCCAACTTTGTGGGAACAGTTTGGGGAGGGCCCCTTCCTGTTCCAACATGACTGCTCACCAGTGCACAAAGCAAGGTCCATAAAGACATGGATGAGCAAGTTTGGGGTGGAGGAACTTGACTGGCCTGCACAGAGTCCTGACCTCAAATAGATAGAACACCTTTGAAATGAATTAGAGCAGAGACTGCAAGCCATGCCTTCTTGTCCATCAAAAAAATATAAATAAAAATATATTAAAAAAATATATTTTTTTTATAAAAAAAAAGAAAGGGGGGTTCCCATCTGGGCCCCTGGGGACCCCCGGGCCCCTTACAGGTGTACTGCCTGTACCCCCCCCTGATGGCGGCCCTGGTTATAAGTCTCCATTGCTGTTATGAGGGCTGACATCTCCTGGGTGTTAAAGTTTTTTTTCCTCCTCTGCCTGTGGGGAATGGGAGCAGCCATCTCACAGCAAAAGTACCTTCCCTGGGGGGGGAATAAAACTGGATGTACTTTTGCATCGGCTGGGCGTAAGTTGGGCCGGCGTATCTCTGTAAGTTGGGCCGGCATAGTTGTGAGCATGCTCAGAAGGGAACGAACGTACTGAGCATGATACGCCGGGCGTAAATCACTTCTCCACGTTCAGAACATCATTTGCATAAGGTCACACCCACTTCCACTTACGCCGAGGAAATTAAGTTAGGCCGGTGCAAAGTTAGGCACAAGTGCTTTGTGAATACCCTACCTGCCTCTCCACGCTGGTCCGGCGTAGCGGAAAAAAGATACGCTACGCCGGCAGAAAGATACGCCATTGTATGTGAATCTGGCCCACTGACTGGAACTTTGCCGTGAGTCCTCTTCAATGCCCTGGTGGGCAATACTTCAGGGATAAGTTCTAACCCCTTTTTTTCTTCCTGGCTTGTATTTTCAAGGACAATGAAAGGACCTGTTTTTTTCCAGCTTAACTTGACGGAGGCTCTCAGGCAGACTACTTCACCCGGCTGGACTAACCTCTTTTCCCTATCCAGGAGCAAGATTTTTTCCACTCCCTCTTCAGGAGCCTCTTCCTCCTGTCTAAGGTCTCGGTATGTCTGGGCCAACATTGGATGTATTTTAGTGGGGAGGGTCCCCTTCTGCAGCACAAGCGGTGCAAGTAGCCTCCTCACCAAGTCAGTGTTCGTCCCAATGATGAGGGAATTTTTGTCAGCCCCTGGGGGACGAGGGCACACTATGGCCAAGGTGTCGAAAGTCTCAGCCTCTCCTGCTGTACTTGGGTCGAAGGTGAGTCTGACCGGCAGGTAACCATCATATGGGAAGTTCTGGGTGCCTAATCCCCATATCTCTAGTTCCTCCAATTTCTGTAACGGCAGGTGCTTGAGATGTCTGTCATAGAAATCCCTGTAGAGCAAGGTTACTTGGGCTCCAGTGTCCAGCAGGGCTTTTGTATAAATCCCCTCTACTTGGATGGGAACAATTGGGGAGGGTCCCACTAGCTTGGGGGGAAATCCACTGATTGCAGTACCTTTGACCTGCCTGGTGGCTTGTACCTTCGCCTTTGGTTTTGGGGGTCTCTCTCTTTTCCATCCTGGCTTGTTGGTGACCTCAGTGGTCAGGGGTATATGAGTCGGTGTGGAGTTCGCTATTGCAACCGGGCGCCCAGTTGACTCCTTCACTGGGGCCCTCTGAAGTTTTTCCCCCAGTTGTTTGGATTTTGTTTCAGTTACTGGGCTTGGGCACACTGGCCTGAGATGTCCTACTCCTCCACATTTGAAGCAGACTCTCTGTGTTTGTTTCATAGGATGGTTAATGGTAGGAGTCTCTGGAGCCTTGAGTGGCAGGACTTCTTCTGTCTGGGGTTTCACCAGACGAGTCATCAACATGGTCATCATCTCCAGTATTTCTTTCTGGGTCTGGAACAGCTTCTCCAGTTCAGTCTGACCTACGGGTAGGTGGTGAATAGGTGAAAGCCATGATCCCTGTTCAACGCTTGTTGCCAATACATTAAGTTCCTGAGTGTCTGAGGGGACACCTATCTGCTGTATTTTAGCACTTGTGGTGCTAGGAGGTTGAAGTTTCCCCTGTTTTTGGTCCCTCTCAATCTCCATTTTATCCGCTTCATTCACTTTCTCAATGAGGACCTCATCCGGAGTTGAGGGATCTTCCAAATACTGCTTCAGTTGTAGCTTGATATAGTCACTCCTCAATCCCGTAGTCACAGATCTCCTAAATTTCCTCTTAACTAGCTCGGCTCCAAAATGCTCTCCATTTCCTTCTTCCTTTGATGTGAACAGCAGGCGGTCCTTGAGCTCAATGGCCCGAAATAGGAAGTTCTGAGGAGTCTCTCTACTATCCTGTGTCATATTTATCAGTCGATGAAACAGCTCAGTGGCATCTTCCTCCTCATAATAGCTTTTCAGTATCCTCTTTAGCTGGTTCAAGGTCAATCCACTCTTCCTCTCCAACATGCCCCTAACACTTGAACCTGGGCTGATGGCATGGATTACAGCCTCTCTAATTTCCGATTCCAGATATCCTTTCTGTAGCCCCAACTCTATTTGGTGTAGGAGGCTGGTGTAGGACAGTTTGTCCTTCTGCCCTCTTTCTCCTATCTGGCCGTCAATGTGGAAATCCTTCCGGATGGTTACTTCCTGCAAGCGGCCCTGGGTGCGTTTCTTCAGTACCTTCCCAGTGTTGGGCGTTATCTGGCCATCTTTCTGGTCCTCCAAAACGACACGTAACCCATTAATGCGCTCAGCTATCATACTGGAGGTCTCCTGAAACCTCTCCTGTATGTTACAGTACTGTCGCTTCAGATCAGCCAGCTGTCGTTCTGCCAGTGATTTAACAGCAGCCTCTGCTTTTCTGTCTAAAGGTTCTAACTGCTTTTGACTGGGAGAGCGCCCTTCATGTTTGCTGGGGTGTGTCAGGTGGAACTCTGTCTTTTCGGACAATTTTATGCTGGCACCGTGGAAGTTTTCAGGGACATCCCGTTCCCACTCAGTATCAGTGCAGTCGGTCCCAGGATCGGGTTTCACTGCGACCACGTAAGCCTTTCTGTCCGGGGACAATGCTTGTACCACCTCTTTAATTTGTTTATTTCCCCAGTCGCTCCCTGGAAGTTCAATGACCACGCTCGCTTCTGAGCGTGTCCCTTCTGCTTCGCACCATTGGACTACTTTGATGGGGTCCGTGAAGGGGCAGGCTTGCTTGTAGAGTGACAGGAATCCCGGACGAGCCCCCACGTGTAGCACTGACCCCCGAAGGAGCTGCTGGTTTAATTTGGGCCTGCACTCTACCAATAAACCCCACTAACTTGGCTCAATCCCCTTGGCACAGCTGTGATGCAATGCAATACAATACAATGTAAGACAATACAAAATACCTGTATTATAACCCCAGGATCCACTGACTGCACTTGGAGTGAGAAAAACAGTACGCCACAACAACTGGATACTTAACCAGAGATATATTTTACTGTGAAATATGCAAAGAAGTGATTACAGTAATTGTGCTGTCATCCCAACGTAAGACGACAGCACAATTGATTTAAACATAAGCTATTTGAAAACAGTATACAAAAACATTTTATACCTGGGAGCTCCCCCTACTTTATTAGCTATGCGTGAGATCTCACTTAAAGTACTTGGTCTTGGATCTTCTTTTCTTCGCTAGCTAAAGTGATTTGTAATCCACAGTTTTGATGAGTCAAATTGAAGTGAAAATGCTCCTGGTGTAACTGCAACAACTATTTTAAAATCGCTTGAAACGTCAAATTAGATAGGCCTCAAGCCTTCTCAGTTTCAGTTCCTCTGCTCCTCTGTGGAACTATAAATCCCAGTGAGGCCTGTATATGAGTCTAACTGCGTGTAAACTTAGCAAACTGTGGGTCGTGACCCGCTCACCCACTGGATCGGAGCTCTGGGTAGTAACTTTTGTTCAGGGTCCTGTGACTGCAACTTGCTTCTCCGTCAGCTCTGTTCAGCTCCGCTGGATGGATCCAGTTCTCCGATGCTCGGATGAGTGTCTCTCGGTCTCTGCAATCCGGCCACTGTCCTCTAGCTCTCCGAGCTCAGCCTTCGCTCCCCAGCAGCTCGGCATCAGCATCCAGAAGGCTTTGTTTACACTCCTGTCTCCCCTCGTCTCCAAGGCAACCAAAATCCTCAACCAAACATCTCTCTGCATTACCAGTATTTGGGTCTCTCCTTGTCTCCAAGGCAACCAAAATACTAAACAAAACATCTCTCTGCATTACCAGTATTTGGTCACTAGATGGCTCCAAATACTTAAAGCGGGAGTTCACCCATTTTTAAAAAAAAAAAAAATCTCCCCTTAGCTTCCTGCTCGTTCGGTCTAGGGGAATCGGCTATTTATATTAAAATATGAGCAGTACTTACCCGTTTTCGAGCTGCATCTTCTTCCGTCGCTTCCGGGTATGGGTCTTCGGGAGCGGGCGTTCCTTCTTGATTGACATTCTTCCGAGAGGCTTCCGACGGTCGCATCCATCGCGTCACTCGTAGCCAAAAGAAGCCGAACGTCGGTGTGGCTCTATACTGCGCCTGCGCACCGACGTTCGGCTTCTTCCGGAAAATCGTGACGCGATGGATGCGACCGTCGGAAGCCTCTCGGAAGCCTGTCAATCAAGAAGGAACGCCCATTCCCGAAGCCCATACCCGGAAGCGACGGAGAGGATGCGTCTCGTAAACGGGTAAGTACTGCACATATTTTAAAATAAATAGCCGATTCCCCTAGTAATAACGAGCAGGAATCTAAGGGGGAAAAGTGCCCTCTAAGGGTGAACCCCCGCTTTAAACATAGCAATGTCCATAGACGTTGTATTAAAGTATGCAAACACACATCAATATACAAGAATGTCAGCGCTACACTTGGAACGAATGGTATAAGGTTCAACGCGGGCCTGGCCCTCCGTGAGTTAGCTCTTGCCTGACACAAGGCAGATATACTGCCCATTGCTAAGGGTAATTGACTGCTTCTGTTTCTAATGCCCTAGTTTTATTCTGTTTGTTTTTGTTTTTTTCTTGTTTTTGTTATTTCAGTTGTATTATCTAATTTTAGTCATGTTGAGTTTGGTGATATACTATTACCTCGGTTCTACATGAAAAATGGCCCTTCTGGCGTGATGGGTTACGGGCATCCAATTACTCTCATCTGTTATGTACACCATCATAGTATTGTATGGATAAGATGCCTCCTCACCTTGTGATCCAACTCACTGATATGTTTCTTTGTATTTTTGTTCATGTAATTTATGTTTAAAACTGTTAAAACTAATAAAAACGATTGAAACGAAATTGCACCAAGAAGTCGCCAAAAGTTGTACAGAAACTACTTTTGGGAATCGGTGTGGCGCCACAAATGGGGCATCGCACCCATTCGGGTAGTGCCATTGCCATGCGATTTGACATGTCAAATCGTATGGTAAATTGCTTCAATGTGAACTAGGTCTAAGTGCTATTCCCTATATATAACACTAATATCTATACACTGAGTTGCATTCAGTGTACCAGATATTAGTGTGCAGAGGCGGACTGACCAGTCGGGCACTGCCCGAGGGCACCGTGAAGGGAGGGCCCTGGACAGCTCAGTCCGCCCCTGGAGGTGCCCGCAGCAGCGGCAGCTTATCATACACAATAAAAAAACTGAGTCTGTACCCCTGAGAAAGCAGTGCCTTGAACCATTAAATCCCGCTAGGTTGGCTGTTGTATGAGAGGGTTGGGAGGATTGAGCTGGCTGGTGTTCTGATGATATGGTTCCTCTATCGGATAGGTTCCGACTCGACTGTGCATGCTCAGTCGGAGTCTACGGAAATCTCCGAGGCCGAACAGCTGTTTGTCCGCTGTAAACAGAGCATTGCGCAATGAACATTGCGCTCGCTCCCGACCCGATGCTTGAGACTGGTTATACACGGCCCCTCCACTCGATGGCTCAGAGATTTTCGTAGCCTCCGACTGTGGAAGTGCAGCGCCTGCGCAGTCGAGGTCGGAACCTATCCGATAGGGGAACCATCTCGACAAGACACCGGGATGGATGGCTCATCATGTGCACTAGTGAATAGCACCTGACCTGCTACCTGGTGAATAAGCACAGACACAGCACAGGGCAAAAAGGTAAAGAAACAATCAGCATGGCTCTTATAACACAGATGAGACACTGTCACAGTAACTGCAATCAAAGTGCTTTCATTATTTTAGACACTGACCTGCTTCTGCACACAAGTCATGTCAGTGTGGATGCCGTTCGTTCCTGTGTCTGTGCAATTCAGTCTGCCTCCGAGTCCAGCAGCTCCTTCACATACAGTCCCCCGCGGCAGTGACTAATGGCCCCGCCTCCTCAGCTGAATTCCACAGGGGGGAGAGGTGGCCGGAGCACCTGTCACAGTGTGACTGCACATCCCCGCACGGCGCTGATGAGCCATCCATCCCGGCCAGCTCATACCTCCCAAGCGAGCCTCTTATACAATAGCCACATCACCTAGCTAGCGGCCCGGGATTTAATGGTTCAAGGCATCTCGGGGGTACAGAGTACAGACTGTTTTTTTTTTATTGTGTAGAAGCTGACGCTGCTGCGGGCACCTCCAGGGGCGGACTGAGCCGGCCCGGGCCCTCCCACCACGGGGCCCTCGGGCAGTGCCCGACTGACCGAATGGTCAGTCCGCCCCTGGCTAGCAATAGAGACAGGTTTTTCAGATATTAATTTCTAGCTAGAATGGATGAAATATAGCGCCCTGAAACACAATAAAAGTAATTGTTATGTATGTGGAAGAACTAGGCCTCATCTGGGCACAGTACCGCTATACATACCACAAAGTGAAGAAGAATGTTTCCTTAGCCTGTTCACTGACACTGTCACAAATGATAGTAGCTGTGAAAGAGGGAAGCAAGAATAATCCATATTCTCAAAGAACCCTAATCCTGGAGATGGTATTACTATATACCCAGGGAACTACATTTGTTATGTGAATAATTCCACCAAGGGTAGGAACCTGAGATCTTTTCCCTCTGGTTATTGTTCTGAGAGAAGAAACATAACCATTGTTAACCAAACTTGGTCCCTATGGGACATTTACTGGATATGTGGTGATATGAAAATTAGGAGTAAGTTAAACACCCCCTGGAGAGGAGAATGTGCCCTAGTGAAAATTATAATGCCTCTCCATATTGTAAGGGGTTAGCTGGGTAGCGGGGTGTGTGACCCCTTGGATGGGTTCACTACACACTGAATTTATATAGACAGGCAGTCGAAGACGGTTGAAAACAAAGACTTTGGTTTATTCTTTTATCTTGCTGGAAACAAGTGCAAGCATCCAAACAGCATAAACAAAATCAAACATAAAACCTATCTATGGAGTCTGGCACAGCCTAGTGCTGGCAGACACTGCTGGTCATACAGCAGAAAAACAATAGTCTTTTGATTTTTATCACACAGAAAAATTAATCACCTCCTCACCTCCTCAGAAGACTTTCAGTACACTGCTCTCCTTACTCACAAAGCCTCAGGATGCAGCAATTTGTGGTAATCCTCTGGATTACTTATAGAGGCTTTAATTGCCTCATTCTGAACAGCTGAAGTTTTCCAACGCCCTTAAACCTTTCCTGGCTACTTTTGCAGCCGACGCCTAATAACAATTGGTGTATTGTCTAAACAAGGCAGAAATGTATCTCCCGTTTGTGACAACACCCACAGATTTACCTGACTTCCTGTCACAATATCCTCCCTGAAGGCCAACCTGAACCCCAACCAGAGACACACAGTAGGGAAAAAAAGAAAGGCCCCTATAGGAAGTTTTGACCCTCATGTGTACATAGATACAATCAGGGTCCCAATAGATGAATATAAGGCCAGGGATCAAGTAGTAGCCGGTTTTGAATCCCTAATTCCCATCATTACTGTAATTAAAAATGTTGACTGGATAAATTATATTTATTACAATCAACAGAGATTTGTAAACTACACAAGGGATACCTTAAAGGGCATAGCAGAACAACTAGAGGCCACTTCTCAAATGGTATTTCAAAATAGGATGGCCCTGGACAGGGCAGGACTTAGGGTGGTGGGGGCCCCTGGGCTTGAGTGTTGAAGGGGGGGCCGCTGGAGCCGAGAATTGGGGGGGGATCGAAGATGTTGAGCGAGGGGGGATCATAGTTGTTGAGTGGGGGGGGGTGCGCATTAAAGTTGTTGAGCGGGAGGGGGCGCCTCTCACCTGTGCACAGAATGTGTCGGCTCTCTTCCCTTCAGCAGACATCCACACACCGCTCCGGTTCCTCCTGGGGGGGGAATTGCAGTTGTTGAGCGGAGGGGAGTGCCTCTCACCTGTGCCGACGGCCGGGGTCACAGACTGTCATTAGCCCAGCTGTCGGCTTTCTTCCCTTCAGCAGCCACAGTCCTCCACACACCGCTCCGGTTCCTCCTGCTTCCGTGCTGCCTCCTTTTGCAGTGCGGGATAATTAACCCTTTTGCGGGACTGCGGGAAGAAGCTGTCTGTGTGGGAAAGTCCCGAATCCGTGTGTGTTGGGAGGTATGCGCAGGGCCGCCATCAGGAATTTTGGGGCCCCTTACACAGCTTAGGGCATAGGAGCCCTGGAGCAGAGAATCAGGGGGGGGGGGGGGGGGGGTAGCCATCCGGGGACCTCTGCGCCCTTTAATAAAAAATAAATAATAAAAAAAAACATTTATAAAAAAATACATTAAAAAAGAGAGGTTGCCATCCGGGGCCCTGGGGACCTCTGGGCCTTTTAATAATAAAAAATATATAAACAAAAATAAAAAAATAAACATTTATAAAAAAAAATAAAAAAAGGGGGGGTTGCCACATGGGGCCCTGGGGACCTCTGAGCCCTTTAATAAAAAAAAAAAATATATATATACATATATATATATATATATATATATATATATATATATATATATATATAAAAATGTAAATTTTTTATTAAAAAAAAGGGGGGGTTGCCGCCATCCGGGGGCCCTGGAGACCTCTGGGCCCTTTAATAATAATAATAATAATAAATATATATATATTGGCCATTGGCCATGTATCAACAGGGAGGCCAAAATTTGTGGGTGAATGAGCCTCTGATAGGAGGAAAACACTCTTCCAGGGTTGAAGTGGTTGGTGGAGCAAATAATGCTTCTATAAAAAATTAATAATATTATTAATAATGGTGTTGGTATGGTGGCAAGTGAAGGCTGGCCAGAATTAGCGAGGAGAAGGCAGTGCTGCAGAAGTGAAGAGCACAGGACACCACCATGAGGTCCCCAGGTGTGATGGAAAAAAGAAGAAAAAAAAAGTGTGCACGACAATAGAAAAGTAAACCACCATAGGGCCAGACCACGGCAACAAATATACCTGGGACTTGGCGAGAAGTAGAGAGGCTGAGGTAAGTGCTCCATAGCGGTGTGATAGTGAAGAAATGGCCCATCAGTCAGCAAAGCCCCACCAACGTCACGCTGGCATGCAGGGAGTGAGGAGGCGACCTAAACCAACCGTCCACAGCGCGGCTCTCAACTGCTGAGTGGACGTCCTGCTATTTACATTCCCTGCACGCCGCCGAGGGCACGCAGCGGGGAAAAACTGTGCCCGGCGTGTCACGTGATGCCGATGTGCGTGCCTGGCGGCCGCGATGTCCGCCAGGTACCCGCGATCGGCAGTGACAGAGCAAGGATGTGGAGCTCTGTGTATAAACACAGAGCTCCACATCCTGTCGGGGAGAAGGAGACCGATGCTGTGTCCCTTGTACATAGGGACACAGATCGGTCACCTCCCCCAGTCAGTCCCCTTCCCCCACAGTTAGAATCACTCCCAGGGAATACATTTAACCCCTTCCTCGGTCCCTAGTGTTAACCCCTTCCCTGCCAGTCACATTTATACAGTAATCAGTGCATATTTATAGCACTATTCTCTGTATATATGTGAATGGTCCCAAAATAGTGTCAAAAGTGTCCGATATGTCCGCTGCAATATCGCAGGCCTGACAAAAATCGCATATCGCCGCCATTACTAGTAAAAAAAAAAAAAAAAAAAATCATAAATCTATCCCCTATTTTGTAGGCACTATAACTTTTGCGCAAACCAATCAATATACGCTTATTGCGTTTTTTTTTTTTACCCAAAATATGTAGAACAATACGTATCGGTCTAAACTGAGGAAATTTTTTTTTTTTTTTTTTTTTTAAATGGGATATTATTATAACAAAAAGTTAAAATATATATATTTTTTTTCCAAATTTTCTGTCTTTTTTTGTTTATAGCGCAAAAAAATAAAAATGCAGAGATGATCAAATACCACCAGCTGAAAGCTGAAAATTGGTCTGGGCAGGAAGGGGCCCAGTAAGGAAGTGGTTAAATAGGCGCCTATTCTTCCTTGTGTTGCACGCCAGATGGAGAAAAACAAGCCGCCGTGCGGCGTCAAGAGATGACGTCACCGCTGCGGCGTGTGGGCTCCCCATTTCACAAAAAATAAAAACAAAAAAAGGCTAACCAAGTATAACATGGGATTTATATGTTCTCTTTCTGTGAAGTTTTGTGCTTGTATGTAATAACCTCTTGTACAGCGGTACTGAATGGTTTTTATCATTGTATTGTTTTTTCAATAAATTTATATTTTTATATTTACCTTGTTTCAATCCCTTGGTATCCCTTGGTACCCCCGGACATCCCCCCTTTTCCATTTTCCAGATTCTAAGGATGATGGTACCCGACCCTAGCAGAAAGTAAAATATATATATATTTTTTTTTCAAAATTGTTGCTCTTTTTTTGTTTATAACGCAAAAAATAAAAACCGCAGAGGTAATTAAATACCACCAAAAGAAAACTATTTGTGGGAAAAGAAGGACATCAATTTTGTTTGGGTACATCGTCGTCGCAAACTGTGCAATTGTCAGTTAAAGAGACGCAGTGCCGTATTGCAAAAAAATGGCCTCTTCCGTACCGCACATAGTCATATGATGGGATCTCCCATCCCAGGTGGACATCATATGACGTCCTGGGCTTTGTGAGGGGATATCTGAATAATGCCTGCACTGCACCTAGAGGCATCATTCGGATATCATTGTGTGCTGGCGGCGATCCTGCGCACCATAAGAACGATCATAGCGGCGGTTCCGACGCTTGATCATTCTTATAGGCGGCGGGAGGGGGCATCCCCCCCCGCCGCCATCCGGTGCTTCTCCGGGCTCTCCCATATCGGGGGCCCAGAGAAAGAATCGTCCAGCCCCGGATGGGAAGCATAGAGATGACTGGTCGGAGGCCCGGGCGCGATGTGATGACGTACCCAGAAGTAAACAAAACCGCAAATGCGGCTAGTAAGCATGAGACCAGCCTGGAGGAGAGATGTGGGGTCTTATTGACCCTGCATCTCTCCATAAAGAGGACCTGTCACACACTATTCCTATTACAAGGGATGTTTATATTCCTTGTAATAGGAATAAAGGTGATGAAAAAAAAAGAAAGAAAAAGCATAAAAAATAAATAAATAAGTAAAATAAAAAAAAATTATAATAAAACAAATTTAAAATGCACTCCCCGGTAGCTCGCGTTTAGAAGCGAACGCACGTGTAAGTCCCGCCCTTTTATGTAAACGCCGTTCAAACCGCATATGTGAGGTATCGCCGCGTGCATTAGAGTGTGTGCAATAATTCTAGCACTAGACCTCCTCTGTAACTCTAAACTGGTAACCTGTAAAAATGTTCAAAGCATCGCCTATGGAGATTTTTAAGTAACAGAGTTTGGCGCCATTCCATGAGTGTGCGCAATTTTAAAGCGTGACATGTTAGGTATCTATTTACTTGGCGTAACATCATCTTTCATATTTTACAAAAAAATTGGGCTAACTTTACTGTTTTATTATTTTTTAATTCACGAAACCATTTTTTTTCCAAAAAAAAGGAGTTTGACAAATTATTGCGCAAATACTGTGCAAGATAAAAAGTTGCAATGACCGCCATTTTATTCCCTATGGTGTCTGCTAAAAAACATATATAACAATTGGGGGTTCTGAGTAATTTTCTAGCAAAGGAATGATGATTTGTACATGTAGGAGTGAAGTGCCAGCATCGGCCTGGTATGGAGGTGGGTATAAAAGCCCTGTATTAAGGGGGTTAAGGGAGAAAATCCTTTCAGGGTGGAAGTGGTTAAACAATCGCATTTACAAACAAATCCAACAAACAAAGCCTCCGGTGCCACAATTGCCACCTTTCAGGGGGGGGGGGGGGAAACAAGTCTAGGGTGACCACATTTCCAAACTATAATTCAGGGATACCCCCTTCCCAAAAATCAGCTTGTGCTGTAACGAATAACAAAACAGTGATTGGACACAAGGGGCGTGATTTATGATTTCTCCAATCACAAACAGAGGGCGGGGATTGTGCTCCTCCAGGCATTCCCGTCCAGGACAAGTACTGTCAATGAGTAAAGCGGTGCTGTGGCAGCCTTTTTTGGGGGCATCAGTTTTGCCGGGGGGGGGGGGGGGCTGTGTCAATTTCACTGTATTGTCCTGGAATGAAGGTGCCTGGGGCAGACCTGCAAAATGCCGGACTGTCCTGGGCAATCCGAGACACGTGGTCACCCGACACAGATACCAGGTATTCTTTCCCACTTCCGGGAGTCCGGCCCGCAGCCCGTGACGGCAGCATGGGGCTCCCTTCTCCCCTGGCTGCCGGGCCAGAAGGAGAGAGGAGCGGGCCTCGCACAATTTAACAGAAAGTACAAAACCTCCCAAAAATATCTTGTAATTCTTAAAGGAGTTGTAAATGTAAAAAAATGTTTTGCTGAAATTACTGTTTACAGGGTATAGAGACATAAGGCTTCATTTCCATGGACGTTTTTACAGCCACTTTTCTGAGCTTTTTTTGCAGCTTAAAAACGGCTCTCCATGTTAGTCTATAGCCTCATGCCCACCATGACGTTTTTGAGCTGTAGATGGCTGAGCCGTTTTTAAGCTGCAAAAAAAAACCAGGACCAGTGCGTTCTGAAGCTCCAGCCTTAGAGCTGTAAAAACGCCAGACTTTAAAAAACGCTCAAAAACGCCCAAAAAAACGTGCAAAAACTCTAAAAAACGCTATCGCTGCCTTTTTGAGCTCCAGCTAAAAAAAAAAACATGGACAGGCGTTTTTAGGCTGTAAAAAAGGCTAAAAAAAGTGGCTGTAAAAACGTCCGTGGAAATTAAGCCTAATAGTTAACTGATTCCTTTTAAAAACTATTAAAAATAAATAAACATCAATCATATAATGTACCTGTAGTTTCTAGTTTTGTTTTTGCTAGTTTCCTGCTTCTCTGCTGTACAGAGCCACAGAGCCAATACAGGGCAGTGATGGTTTGGAAAATGAAACTGATTAGTGCTGAGGGGTTTTAGACACACAGTAATCACACCTCCTTGATTAGTGACCACAGAGAGAAAGCTCCCAGTACTGTGGTTATTAGGAAACAGACAACTAGGAAGTGTGGAGATCAGAGAAGAATTACAGCAACTTGAGAGCAAAAACGAACAATGAGGACATGAAAACAGCACTGCATTAAGGTAAAGGAAGCTATTAAGATAAAAAAAAAAATCCTTTACAAACCCTTTAAAGCGGAGGTTCACCCAAAAATCAACTTTCTGCCATTAGATCCAGCATACTGCTGACATCTGCAGTGTGCTGTTTTTTTTTTTTTGTACTTATCGTTTTATCAGCCGTTGTTATCCGGCTCCGAGCAGAGATTTCTGCGGGGAATAGGCGTTCCTAAGCCCAGCGGATTTGATTGACGGGCTGCTAAAGCGCGTCACGCCTTCCGAAAATACCCGAAGTGACACTCGGGTGTTTAGGGCGCTATACGGCGCCTGCCGTGTAGCGCTGACTGCGCAGGCGCAGTAAACACCCGAGTGTCACTTCGGGTATTTTCAGAAGGCGTGACGCACTTTAGCAGCCCGTCAATCAACTCTGCTTGGCTTAGGAACGCCTATACCCAGAAGGAATCCCCGCTCGGAGCCGGATAACAACGGCTGATAAAACGATAAGTACAAAAAAAACCCAGCATACTGCAGATGTCATCAGTATGCTGGATCTAATGGCAGAAAGTTGATTTTTGGGTGAACCTCCTCTTTAAGATCCCAGGTTCCACTTTCTGTAGTATTGTCTATTTGTTTTTTGTTACATTAAAGTTAATTTCAAAATTAAAAAGGTAGAGATTGTGGAGGCCACATGTTTCCTGTGACAGTGGAGGTCCAGCTGAAGAGATTCACAATAAAGTTCAGTAAAAAAAAAAAAAAGTGGAATGGAGGCCACGTGCTTCCTGTCATCAAATGAGCTCCACTCTGCAGCCAGACTCCCTTGCTCCTGTTCCACCAGATTAGGCGACCCGTCAGAATTGGTAACGGAAGTGACATTCCGTCCCCGCCATCTTCGTACACCCTGCACTACTCCACAGTAATGATACACTAAAGAAGGGAGCAAGCAGACATCTTTTTACACCCACTGGAGTTTTGCATTCCAGTTATTTTTAACAGGAAACGGAGCATATATGATTAAATACTGTTTTTGGAATTCCGACGGACTGTTTAGATGTTACATTTTAAAAGCAGCGGCAAACCTTGCTGACCTCACATGTTGCTAATGTGATAGAACACCTCTGATTTTAAAATTCAACATCTAAACAGTCCGTCCGATTTACAAATACTCTATTTAATCATATAAGCTCTGTTTTGTGTTAAAAATAACTGTGAAATGCACCACTCTGGTGGGTGTAACAAGATGACCGCTTGCCCTCTTCTCGGTGTAGCGTTACTATGGAGGAGTGCGGGGTGTAGCAAGATGGCGGCGACAAACGTCACTTCCGTAACTAATTTTGACGGGTCGCTTAATCTGACGAAACCTCTTGGGAAAAACATTGCTGAGCTGCATAGGAAGTGACAAACCATAAGGCGTGGCCTCTTGTACATTATATTAAGCGAAGTTGCCGTCTTGCGCTTCCTTTTTCCTCGCCGTGGCTCGGTAGGTTTGGAGCATTGTGGCGGGTTTTGTTTGTGAGGGATTTCGCATTACGTAAAAAAAAAAATTGTGGTTCACTTCAACATATGCAGGCTGTTTCCAAACGTCTTTTTAGTGCCGTAAGCGTGAAGATTTTTTTTAGGCTGTTTCTGCCTGATGTTGAGCGTGCGGTCGCCATATTGGGGCCACTGCTTTCTGCACGCTGCGGCATGGAAGCTTATTATATCGTGTGTGTGTGTGTGAAAGCTGCTCTTGGTTGTCTGTCCCAGTTTTCCTTGTCTCAAGTGGCTCTGGCTCACTCCTATCTGCCAACTAACGGTAGATTTTCATGCTGGTTAGCTGCTGTAGCTTTTGGATACACTGTTTCTGGCCATATACTGACGACCCATTTGCTGCTGGACAGGTTTTATTTCTGCAGTATGAATGTTAATTTTTTTTATATTTCTTCAGGAAAAACCTTTTTAAAGCTTTGCAACACCTTTTTAAGCCGTCTGTCCTATTGCAGAGATTTCCCTCTCCTTCCTTTCCAGAAGCCAAACCATAAGTGAGGAAATCCTTGCAAATTAATGTCATTCCTTGGATGACCATATCTAGTGTGCCCCCCCCTTTTTTTTTTTTTAATGGTATTTTAACCATTTAAGGACCGGACCAATATGCTGCTACATGACCCAAGGGGTTTTTACAATTCGACTCTGCATCGCTTTAACAGACAATTGCGCGGTCGTGCGACGTGGCTCCCCAACAAAATTGGCGTCCTTTTTTCCCCACAAATAGAGCTTTCTTTTGGTGGTAACCTTTGTGATTTTTATTTTTTGCGCTATAAACAAAAATAGTGACAATTTTGAAAAAAAATGCAGTATTTTTTGCTATAATAAATATCCCCCAAAAAAATTATTTATATATATATATATATATTTTGACACATTTTTGGGACTATTGTCATTTTCACAGCAAAAAATGCATTTAAATTGCATTCTTTATTGTGAAAGTTGCAGTTCGGGAGTTAACCACAGGGGGCGCTTTAGGATTTGGTGTTCACTTATTTATTTTTTTCAACTGTAGGGGGGGTGTGGCTGTAGGAATGACGTCATCGATCGAGTCTCCCTATATAAGGATCACTCGATCGATGCAGCACCATAGTGAAGCATGGGGAAGCCGCGTTTGCATACGGCTCTCCCCGACGGAGCGGCTATAATCAAATAGTCGCGCAGTCGTCCCGGATCGCTCCCAGAGGGAACCCGACCCACGTCTAGGCAGGGACGTACAGGTACGCCAATGTGCCTGTACGTGCCATTCTGCCGATGTATATGTACATGCGGCGGTCGGGAAGTGGTTAAAATGTAGTTTATTTTTATTTTACTTTCAATGGTAAAATTGAGAAGTGTCAATCTCCCCAATGAGGATACAGACGGCAATACAAGCTTGACAGGTGTTCTAATCCCTCTCTACTTGATCGATTTTTAGTCAGCCACAAACACTGACTTTTAATAAGGACTCTTGCCTGTCCTAGGTACCTGCGATGTCGGCCCTTCCGAGGCCGCCTTCCTTACAATGTGTACATACCATTTTAGGGCTATTTTCACCCCGGTTTCCCCGCGGGAGTAGGCGTTCCTAATCACAGGCTGTGATTGACGTGCTTCCGACCGGCGCATACTGTGCGTCACGAGTTGCCGAACGTCGGTGCGGCTCTATACGGCGCCTGCGCACCGACGGTCGGTGACGGGCAGTATGCGCCGGTGTAGTGTCACCGTTTGCTCCCTATCGCAGAATGCAGCCTAAGTCACGTGGCTTCGAACTGCGCATGCGCAATGCGTTCCAACGCCAAATGCGATGTGTTTCAGGGGATTCACGACACTACCGTTCAGTGAACCCATCACAATTTGTGACGGAAGTGACGAAGCATACACAAAGCGGGGGAGGGGGGGGGCCGGAGAGAAAGACATACAGATGTAATGAGAACCATACAACCAGCGGGGAAAAGAGACATGCAGCTATAATGAGAACAATACACGGAGCGGGGGGAGAGATAGAGACATGCAGATACAGTATGGTTCTCATTACATCTGTATGTCTTTCTCTCCCCCCCCTCGTCATGGTTCCTCGTCACTTCCGTGACAAATTGTGATGGTTCACTGAAGGGTAGTGTCGTAAATCCCCTGGAACGCATCGCATTTTGCCGTTGGAACGTATTGCGCATGCGCAGTTCGACGCCACGTGACTTAGGCTGCATTCTGCGATAGGGAGCAGAATATGACACTGCACCGGTCGGAAGCACGTCAATCACAGCCTGTGATTAGGAACTCCCGCGGGAAAGGCGGGGGTGAAAATAGCCCTAAAATGGTATGTACGCAAGAAAAAAACAGCATACTGACGGTCTCATAGGTCGGCTCCATGCAATGTTAGAATTTTTTTTTTTAGGGTGAACACCCGCTTTAAAGAGGAAGCAAACTCAGAAGAAATATTCTCAGTAATCACATGACCACTATGTATAGAGTTTCTAAACTCGCCAGGATAAGAATTGGCATTCTAGGATCTTTCCTGCTGTTTCTGCAGCTTGGGGTGTGTGTATATATGTGTTGCAGTTGCCTTCTGATTCCAGCCTCATCTGTACTTCCACCATTTTTCTCTCTGAACAAGCCAGCATTTTGGGCATGCTCAGTAAAGATTAACCAAGCCTCGCTTTAGTATACTGTTACCATGATGTAGCTGGTCACATGGGGAGTTTCAAGAGCACTGATCTCGTGGGATTGTGATGCCGTGGAGCTCTACTATCAGACACGGCACATAGATGAATAGACTGGTGTCTTGCTGAGTGTGGTGTAAATAAGGGACAAAATGCGATTGCGCGAGTGACGTCACTAAAACGTATATATCAGCAATATCTCCCAAAAAGATCCGTTTGTGACACTTTTAAGCCTCCTACAAGTGATTGCTGGCAGCAGTGTCAGGTAAGCCAGCTGTGGAAGGGGCGTGTGTGCAGCTGCTAGGGTGTTTTGTCAGAATCGGTGACCCGGCCTTCGTATTCGGTAATGAAAGTGATGTTTCATCAGGACACCCCGATGCCCATCTTGGTACACCCTGCAGTCAGAATGTGGCAGTGCACATCTTGTTACACCCAGCCCATATAGCTTGGGCTGAGTGTAACAAGATGTCCGCAGTCGCTTACTGCGGTCGGGTGTATCAAGATGGGCGTCGCCGTGTTCTGATGACCTGCTGATTCTAACAGACCATGCACAGGCATTTGTCTTGCTAGCAATTGAATGATAATGTCTCTTATATGCCAATTGCCCATCAGTTCAGTATAATGGTGCTGCCTCATCAGTGCCACCCCGTCGGTGAGCCTTTTATAATGTCTTGAGTGAGTTCTTCATAATTATAAAAAGCCATCATTAGTCTGACAGAAGCTGGCCGTTCTGTCAGTGGCATGACTGAAAAGGTCTTCCGACTGGCACCCAATCGGCGCTCTCGGCCAATGGCTGAAATTGCTGACCAGTGTGTTCAGGGGGTGGTAGGTAGAAGAGCATAATAGTTCAGCAGGGAGATCGCTGTACTAACATCGGATCGTTGGTTTCTTTCAGCCCGCGTGGTTAAACAAAAGCTAGTGTACCAGGCTTTAGTCTGCTAGTGCATCTAACACTAACATCCCCAGAATGACTATGCTGCTGAGACTGATTGGCCATACAGTAGTAGTTTTTTTTTTTTTTTCTAAACCCTAACAGTGCTATAAATATGCATTGATTACTGTATAAATGTGACTGGCAGGGAAGGGGTTAACCACTAGGGGGCGGGGAAGGGGTTGAATGTGTAGCCTAGTGAGTGTTCTAACTGTAGGGAGGGGGGTGACTGGGGGAGGTGACCGATTTTGTCCCTATGTACAAGGGACACAGCATCGGTCTCCACTCCCTGACAGGACGTGGATCTCTGTTTACGCACAGAGATTACGGTCCTGCTCAGTTACTGGGCAATTGCCCGGCGGCCACCGGGCACACGCATTGTGTTCCCAGTAACGGGTATGGGTGCCCACGGCCTGCTGCGTGTGCCCCTAGTGGCTTTAAATGACAGGACATCATATGACGTCCTGTCAGAACAATGGAGTCTTCCGTCTGATGGCGTGCGGTTGACAAGTGGTTAATGGATGTGGTGGTTGTATTGGTTTTTATGTAACATGAGGAAATATCCAAAAAACGTGCAAACCATTGCACCTGTACAGTATGATTGCAGCCCAACTGCTACTTTGGACAGCTTAGTCTGTTAACCACTTAAGGACCAGCCCATGTACATATACGTCCACAATATGGCACGTACAGGCACATGGGCGTATAGGTACGTCCTCCCCTATTAGCGGGTGGGGGGTCCGATCGGGACCCCCCCCGCTACATGCGGAGGTCGGGTCCGCTCGGGGAGCGATCCGGGACCACGGCGCGGCTATTTGTTTATAGCCGCTCCGTCGCGATCGCTCCCCGGAGCTGAAGAACGAGGAGAGCCGTGTGTAAACACGGCTTCCCCGTCCTTCACTATGGCGGCGCATCGATCGCGTCATTCCCTTTATAGGGAAGACACGATCGATGACGTCATTCCTACAGCCACACCCCCAAACAGTTGTAAACACATACTAGGTGCACCCTAACTCCTACAGCGCCACCTGTGGTTAACTCCCAAACTGCAACTGTCATTTTCACAATAAAGAATGCAATTTAAATGCATTTTTTGCTGTGAAAATGACAATGGTCCCAAAAATGTGTCAAAATTGTCCGAAGTGTCCGCCATAATGTCGCAGTCACGAAAAAAATTGCTGATCGCCGCCATTAGTAGTAAAAAAAAAATAAAAAATAAAAATGCAATAAAACTATCCCCTATTTTGTAAACACTATAAATTTTGCGCAAACCAATCGATAAACGCTTATTGCGATTTTTTTTACTAAAAATAGGTAGAAGAATACGTATCGGCCTAAACTGAGGAAAAAAAATGTTTTTATATATGTTTTTGGGGGATATTTATTACAGCAAAAAGTAAAAAATATTGCTTTTTTTTCAAAATTGTCGCTCTATTTTTGTTTATAGCGCAAAAACTAAAAACCGCAGATGTGATCAAATACCACCAAAAGAAAGCTCTATTTGTGGGGAAAAAAGGACGCCAATTTTGTTTGGGAGCCACGTCGCACGACCGCGCAATTGTCTGTTAAAGCGACGCAGTCCCGAACTGTAAAAACACCTTGGGTCTTTAGGCTGCATATTGGTCCGGGGCTTAAGTGGTTAAAAGTAAGTTTGAAAATAGCAAGACTTTCTAGTTGGATCACCAGGTGAAAAATTGAATGAAACCAATGTGGCCAACACATCTAAGAATTGGTGAGCTGCAGTTTAACGACTTCCGGCTGACCGTCATATGACGTCCTTGACTTTGAGCGGCGATATCTGAACAATGCCTGCAGCTACAGGCATTCAGACTGTAGAGATTTCCAGCACTCCAGCTGGTCCCCAGAGTCTATGATCAGAGGCCCGGTGCAATTTTATGACGTTGCATCTGACCTCTGCGTTCAAATGGCGCTGCCTCAGCTGGGAAGCTGAGATCCATCTTTTTTTTTTTTTTTTTTTTAAGACTTCCCAGCCTAGAGGTGAGATGTGGGGGTCTTATTGACCCATATCTCACTGTAAAGAGGACCTGTCATGCTTATTCATATTACAAAGGATGTTTAAATCCCCCCTATGGGGATTTAAGTACTGAAGTTTGGTAAAGGAAGAGAAAGTAGTGGGATTATAACGGTGCTAAATTATTGAGATATCAACATAACTTTAATTATTTATAAAAATATCATGAAATATGAGACAAATTATTTAAAAACTTGTATATTGTTACAAACCTATTGGTTTTTCTGGGCAGTTGGAAATCCCAACTTGGAATATGCTGATGGTTGGGTAAGATGTTATTTCCCAATATATTTTGCCAAACATGGCTTCATCAGGGGTTACACTGACCAGAAATTAGACAGCCAGCTCTGTCGCCCCAGATAGGAACCACTTTGGTCCTGCCAAAATTGAAGGAATCAACATTCGACCCTACACAAGAGGTGCAGAGCCTCAATCCTGAATTCCAGAGCTGTGTAAGGGCAAAGCTCAGCCGTAGGGGGAGAAAAGAGGCCCAGTATGTCTGATAATGCAAACACTTGCGGAGACAGCCAGATAACCTGCGGTTTGAATCTCAAACCGCAGGTTTTTAACAGGAGTCTAGCGTGTCAAGTCAGCAAACCTATGTGCAAGGCAACTAGAGCTGTCCCAACAGGGACAGCTATACTCTAGTTGCCTTACACAGGTTTGCTGACTTGACACGCTAGACTCCTGTTAATAACCTGCGGTTTGAGTTTCAAACCCACAGGTTATCTGGCTGTCTCCGCGTGTTTGCAGTTGTAAAACATACTGGGCCGAAACCCCCCCCCCCCCCCCATGGCTGAGCTTTGCCCTTGCACAGCTCTGTAATTCTGGATTGGGGCTCTGCACCCACGACCATCCGCTTGGAAGAAAACCATCGGGCATTCAGGAAAAAGCTAAAGATCCACCTCTTCTGAAAGACCTGTACAACTCTGGATGCCAAGCGCCTTGAGGCGATTAAGTTCGCATTTGCTGCGCTATACAAGTTACTCACTCACCTCTTGTGTAGGGTCGTATGTTGATTCCTTCAATTTTGGCAGGACCAAGGTGGTTCCTATCTGGGTCGACAGAGCTGGCTGTCTAATTTCTGGTCAGTGTAACTTCTGATGAAGCCATGTTTGGCGAAATATATTGGGAAATAACATCTTGCCTGATATCAGCATATTCAAAGTTGTGATTTCCAGCAACCCAGAAAAACCAATATTAAATAATTTGTCATGAGATTTATACATTTCATGATATTTTTTTAAATTAAAATTGTTTCTCAATTTAGCACCGTTATAATCCCACTACTTTCTCTTCCTTTACATTATTTAATTGGGATGAGGTGCGCTTTTTCTTTCTCGAAACGACATGGATCCTCCACCTTTTGAGTACTGAAGTTTGGTGCCATGCAGCGAGCGTTTGCAATTTTGAAGCATGACATGTATCTAGTTACTTGGCGTAACATTTACATTATGCAACATAATTTGGGTGACTTTACAGTTTAAAACAATAAATAATGCTGTTGAAAAATTTCTGCACAAATACCATGCAAGTTGGTTGCAACGGGTGCCATTGTATTCTCTAGGGCCCGCGGACCAGTTATAAATGGCCCGCAGGGCAGAAGTAGGGGGAGCTGGCGCCATCTGGTGGTGAGCCGTTGGTATTACAAGTTATTACCACCAGATGTGAGCTGGCGCCATCTGGTGGTGGCGTTGGTATTACAAGTTGAGCATTACAAGTTAAACAGCAATTCTAATGTAATTTTACACTATTTTCACTGCCATCTTCTTCCCTCTAATTAGAACCCCCAAACATTATATATATTTTTTTATCCTAACACCCTAGAGAATAAAATGGCGATCGTTGCAATACTTTCTGTTACGCCGTATTTGCGCAGCGGTCTTACAAGCGCACTTTTTTTAATTAAAAAATAAGACAACAGTAAAGTTATCCCCATTTTTTTTTTTAATATTATGAAAGATAATGTTACGCCGAGTAAATTCATACCCAACATGTCAAAATTGCGTCCACTTGTGAAATGCCGACAAACTTTTTTACCCTTTAAAATCTTCATAGGCGATGTTTAAAAAAAAATCTACAGGTTGCATGTTTTAAGTTAGAGGAGGTCTAGTGCTAGAGGGTGTAACATGTTACAAATGCATCGGTCCCTATGATTTTTTTTTTTACATGTTTTAAAAAAATAAAAATACATTTCTTATACTGGTCTGTGCAGTGGATTTGCAGCCCAGATCCTCCTTCAGTCCCTCACTGGCTCTCCTGGCCCCTCCTGTCGAGTGCCCCCACAGCAAGCAGCTTGTTATGAGGGGCATTAGGGCTGGCTGCCCTGAGCACTGTGATATGTGGGGGGGGGGGGATTTGATTTTTAAGGGGGAATTGGGGGGGGAGGGGGTTGTGCTAGAAAAGGTAATATGGTAGAGGTGGGGGGGGGGGGGGCGGAGCGTGTGCCCATTCAGAGCACTTGTTTGGCCCTGACCCTTTCTCTCCTGATTGGCTGACGGCAGCAGATGTCAATGGTATTGATGCTGCCTGGAGTATTCCAGATGTTCAAGGCACTCATGCTCAGGTAAGAGTGGGGCCGAGGGAGGCTGTTGACTTTACAACCACTTTATATCAGCAGCTACAGAATTTGTTAGCTGCTTACTTAATTTTTTGGGGCAGACTGGCGCTTTTCTTTAACTGTCCTATAGCCAAAACATGAAGTAAGGGGGAAACCCTTGGGGCTTCTCAGGTTACCATTTGCCCCTCTACTTTTTGGGGGGACAACCCATAATTTGGTATATTCTTTTACATTTTGTTTCAATAATGGTAAGCCGGACAAAGAGGATGAACTTCTCTAATGGGGGTACAGACCGTGATAACCTATTGGTTGCCTTTAGTTATACCTTAAAAGTGCAGAAATTTATTTTGTCAGGCTTACCTTTTGTGGCTTTATTTTAACAGGTGGATAGCCTAAAATGCCTGTTGCCAGAAGTTGGGTGTGTCGAAAGACCTATGTCACTCCGCGACGTCCTTTTGAAAAGTCGCGGTTGGACCAGGAGTTGAAATTAATTGGTAATATTTAGTCCAAATCCCAATTTTTTTATTTTCTAGATGGTTCTTTTCAACTTGTGTGCTGATATATCGTCTTGTTTGTTTCTAGGTGAATATGGTCTGCGTAACAAGCGCGAGGTTTGGCGGGTGAAGTTCACCCTTGCAAAGATCCGTAAGGCTGCCAGAGAACTGCTTACTCTAGATGAGAAAGATCCTAAACGTTTGTTTGAAGGTTTGTTTGTAGTTCTACTATTCGATGATCCGACTTAAAGGGTCACTAAAATTATTTTTTTTTTTTTTTTATCTAAATGGCTTCCTTTATCTTACTGCAGTCCTGGTTTCATGTCCTCAATGTTCGTTTTTGCTCCGATTTTGCTGTAATTCTGTTCTGGACACTTTCTGGTTGTATGTTTCCTGATAACCATAGTACTGGGCGATTCTAGTTTCATTTTCCAAACCATCACTGCTCTATGGCTCTGTCTAGCACAGAGGCGGGATAACAAGCAAAAATGAAACTAGATGCAAAAACGAAACTAGAGGTACATTATATGATTGATTTTTTTATCTATTTTTAATCAATTTTAAAAGGAATCGGTTAACTTATGTCTCTTTACCATGTAAACAGTCATTTCGGCAAAAAAAAAAATTCCTTTACAACTCCTTTAAATTTTCTTAAATGCTGTGAGTGTAAACATCTTGAGTCATTTGTGCACTCCGGTCTTCTGCTGTCAATTTACTTTACGTCGTGGACTCTTATGCCTCATACACATGGTATGATTCAAATAAACAGTGTATAAATAAAATCCATAAAATATGTTCATCTATGAAATTGAAGATATAGGACCTCCACCGAAGTTTCAGTGTGCAGACACAGAAAAAAAACACGTTATTTGATATGTAATCAATGTAACGATATTTGTTCTGGTAAGCGGATTGTTTGCACGGTGGTGTGGTGTTTGTTCTTTGTCTGCACACTGAAACTTCAGTGGAGGTCCTATATCTTCAATTTCATTGAACATATATTTTATGGACTTTATTTATACAGTGTTTATTTGAATATACACTTTGTGGACTTTTATCACATATATTGTTTGGATTAATTTTCCATCTTATATTGAGCGCTGCACTATTGGATTATAATTTTGTTTGCTTATCTACATACTGCTAGCTTCTTTGTACTACGAGGAATTTTAGCTCTTGAACGCCACCCTTTGGGCTTATTCTGCAAATTTTGTGTTGGAGCATTGATTACAAACATGCGTGTTTGTACTTTCAACTTTTGTGTGAAGGATTTGTGTACTGATCATATGAAAATCTGATGTGTAGCTGTTGTCTGCCAAAAATCTATTGGCCTGTCATCCTTCATGGCTGAAAATTAAATAACAATTGTCTAAAGGAGCAATAAGAATTTAGGACAACAATCGGACCATGTACAAGGTTTAACCACTAGCCGACCAGCCACCGTCATTATACGGCGGCAGGTCGGCTCTCCTGGGCGAAAGGACGTATAGCTACGGGCTATCGTATAGCCGCCACTAGGGGGTGCGCGCCGCCGGAGGCGCGCGCGCTCGCCCCCGACTCCCGTGCGTGTGCCCGGCGGGCACACGCGATCGCTCGTTAGAGCGGGGACCGGGAGCTGTGTGTGTAAACACACAGCTCTCGGTCCTGTCAGCGGGGGAAATGCTGATTTTCTGTTCATACAATGTATGAACAGAAGATCAGTGTTTCCCCTAGTGAGGCCACCCCCCCCCCCCCCCCACAGTAAGAACACACAAGGGACCCCTTCCCCGCCCCCTAGTGTTAACCCCTTCACTGCCGGTGGCATTTTTATAGTAATCTAATGCATTTTTATAGCACTGATCACTATAAAAATGCCAATGGTCCCAAAAATTTGTCAGAAGTGTCCGCCATAATGTCGCAGTAACGAAAAAAAATCGCCGATCACCGCCATTACTAGTAAAAAAAATATATTAAAAATGCCATAAAAATACCCCCTATTTTGTAAACGCTATAACTTTTGCGCAAACCAATCAATAAACGCTTATTGCGATTTTTTTTTTACGAAAAATATGTAGAAGAATACGTATCGGCCTAAACTAAGGAGAAAATTTTTTTTTATATATTTTTGGGGGATATTTATTACAGCAAAATGTAAAAAATATTTTTTTTTTTTCAAAATTGTCGCTCTATTTTTGTTTATGGCGCAAAAAATAAAAACCGCAGAGGTGATCAAATACCACCAAAAGAAAGCTCTATTTGTGGGAAAAAAAGGACGCCAATTTTGTTTGGGAGCCACGTCGCACGACCGCGCAATTGTCAGTTAAAGCGTCGCAGTCCCGAATCGCAAAAAGTGCTCTGGTCTTTGACCAGCAATATGGTCCGGGGGTTAAGTAGTTAAGGAAACGCAGGACATAAGTTTTTTTTTTTTTTTTTTTTTTTTTTTTAACATTGGTTCCTATGGACCATGTTCACATCAATGCCTTTCTGTGCCTCTGCGTTTTTGGAAAGGGTCAGGGAATTTTTAAATGCAAAACACTGCTTTTTTTGGTACAATAGACTTCAAAGATGCTGCAGAACAGCATGTAGTGCTTTTTAGCGGGTCCCACTTCCAGGGCTCTGTGGTGCAGGAAGAAAGTTCCTCTTGGCAATCATCTGGGACATGTCACAGATCCCAGATGATTGCCCAGCTAGTGAGTGCACGGCTTTCGCATGTGCAGTGTGCCCAGCTGTGAAGCCACAGTGATCATGCCGGCGCAGCGAAAGGGAGTGGGGGTGGCACAGGGCATCGTCCGCCCCCCGCGGGTCGCTGGACCTTGGGACAGGTTGGTGTCTGATTAAAAAAAGTGGTTGTAAATTCTCCTAAGGCACTTTCACCTACAGGTAAGCCTAGATTAAGGCTTACCTGTTTGCAATATCTCCTTAAACCTACACGGTTTACGAGATATATGCAGAAAGGAATGCACAGTTGTCTATGGCACATGCACACTGTAGACAACTGCACAGGCGCACTAACCGTGCAGGGCTTGTGTGCTGTAGATGCCGGGAATAATGCCGCAAATCCGCACATGCGTGGGGATCTGCTGGTCCCGCGCACATGTGCGGGAGTGACATCATCGCCGCTCCTGCCAGCCACAATGGCGATAACGGGAAGAAATCTCAGAGGCTACACGGACGGGACCAAGGAGGACTTCTGGGGCTTTGTTCTCAGGTAAGTGACACATAATGAGCTAGTATGCTGTGCATACTAGCTCATTATGCCTTTCTCTTGCAGGGGCTTTTTAGAATAAAAACATTTAAGGGTTTGCTTCCTCTCCAAGTCAGCAGCTGCAGTACTTGTAGCTCAGCAGCTGCAGTACTTGTAGCTGCTGACTTTTATTTTTTTATTATTGGAACTCTGCTTTAATCTGCCCAACAAATCTGTCCAAATAAAGAAAAACGTGTTCAAAAGCACTGCAAAAATGCTCAAAACCAACATGCATGGGTGTGAATGGAGCCTTATCTTTAAACCTCTGGAAGGTTTTACCCCCTTATGACCAGACCTGTTTTTGCTACATGGCACGGCGCTACGCTAACTGACAATTGTGCAATTCTGTACGCAAATTAAATTTGTTTTTTCGCCACAAATGTATCTTTCTTTTGGTGCTATTTAATCACCTCTGCAGGGTTTTTTTTTTACGCTATAAACAGTGACAATTTGGGATTTTTTTTCCTGCTAATACATCCAATAAAAGTTAAAGCGGAGTTCCACGCTCTTTCACAACATAGCTTCATCCCCTGTACGTCTGTCCCCTTATGTTTTGGCATACATAAATTTTTTAAACTCACTGTTATGTTGTATTTCCTTTTTTATTCCCGCCGCGGCGGCAGCTGCCTCGGCGTCACCCACAGACCGCTATGCCTCCTGGGAGAATACATTGCAGAATTGCAGAGGAATCAGCGCGATGGCGGGGGGCGGCACCAGCCCAGCAGCTAAAAACAAACACCACCCAATGGTATGGGATCTGGGTGGGCTGCTACATGTATGTAGCCCCACCCACTTAAGCAGCCCATTCATTGGCTGATTGATATCTGCATGGCCCCCCCACGGGTCCCGCCCACCCCCGACATCACACTGACAGCTGGTCTCTGCATTCAGTTACATATAGTGTAACTGAAGCAGACCAATCAGCTGTGTGAAACTGCCAATCAGTGACACCAGCCAGTACCCGGGAGCACAGCACAGGGATGGTGGGAACCCCTCATAATGAGCACAGCAGGTGTACAGCCCCAGGAAGTCAGCACACTACAGGGATGGTGGGAACCCCTCGTAATGAGCACAGCATGTGTACAGCCCCAGGAAGTTGGCACAGTACAGGGATGGTGAGAACCCCTCATAATGAGCACAGCAGATACTATTCGTCTTTAAGCGTCCATCTTTTTAAAAATTTATCATAACGAATGTTGGTTATTGTTACGAAAAGTGAACGAAAATTCGTATTTCGTACGAATCCGTCAAAATGCGAAAATAACGGCTAATGCAAAACGGAACTAAACATGTCTAGTGTATAGATATAGATATAGATATAGATATAGATATAGATATAGATATAGATATAGATATAGATATAGATATAGATATATATATATATATATATATATATATATATATATATATATATATATATATATATTCTCTGCACATAAACAAATGATTTATATTTACTGGTTCCTGGAGGGAGGAGGAAAGGTTTGCATAGATAAGGGGCAGAAAGTTCCTCTTACCTCTGAAACCTATTGCATTGCTTGTGCAGCACTGAGCATGTGCGAGATCTGCAAGGCTGAAATCCAGGAAGTCATACAGTCTGGCTTCATGATGCCCACAGTCTATTTCTAGATTATAAACTATCTAAATGCTGTAACAACCTAACAAAACGGACCTTAGTTTACAGGCTAACTTTACTAGAATACATTAAGCTTGTGTATTACTGGGGTATTTATATTTAAAACATGAAATTGTGGCCGGAGCTCCACTTTAAAGCGAGTTCACCCTAAAAAAAAAAATTTAACATTAGATTGATGCTCATTTTGTCTAGGGGAATCGGCTAGTTTTTTTAAAAACAAAGCAGTACTTACCGTTTTTAGAGAGCCATCTTTTCCGCCGCGGATATGGGCTGCGGGACTGGGCGTTCCTATCTGATTGACAGTCTTCCGAAAGGCTTCAGACGGTCGCATACATCGCGTCACGAGTAGCCGAACGTCGGTGCGGCTCTATACGGCGCCTGCGCACCGACGTTCGGCTACTTTCGGAAAATCGTTACGCGATGGATGCGACCGTCGGAAGCCTGTCGGAAGACTGTCAATCAAATAGGAACGCCCAGTCCCGCAGCCCATACCCGGAAGCGGCGGAGTAGATTGCTCTAAAATGGTAAGTACTGCTTCGTTTTTAAAAAAACTAGCTGATTCCCATAGACAAAACGAGCATGAATCTAATGTTAAAAATTTACATTTCTGGGTGAACCTCCACTTTAAGTCAGATTTCTTCATTGCCATTCTGCCTCTCATTGGGAACTATCAGCGGGTCCTGGTGGATCCACTGACTGGCTCACACTGTCCAAACACAGTGGGAGCGAGTGTGCTGCAGACCCAGAAGGGCTGAATGACACACAGGTACTTTCTGCTCAAGACATGTACATGGGGTGGTTGGCAAGCAGTTAAGTAGTTCTAGTGGCTGTGAAATGATGTGGTTACATAATTGGTCTCAGCCAAGTTGTTGTAAAGGTGAAAATAGAGATTTTCCTCTCCTGGCTTCTAATGTTGCTCTTAAGCAATTGTAAGAAACATAGAAAAGTGAATACAGACAGTGAAGTCTGCCCTCTTTTTGTTAAAGGAGTTGTAAAGGCAAAAGGTTTGTTTTATCTTGATGCATTCTAAAAAAAACTGTAACCGCCTCCTGAACACATGCCAGAGGTCCCTCTGTCCAGCAATGTTCAAGTGTCTGCAATCCAAGATGCAATCCAAGATTCCCCCTTTCTCATTGGTTGAGACAGCAGCGGTCAGCCAATCAAAGGCGAGGGCTGGGTCGGGGCTCTGTCTGAATGTACAGAGCTATGACTGGATCTAGGCTGCTCTGTGCAGTCAGCAGCTACAAACACCTTAAAAAGGACACTTGCCTGTTCTAGGCGCCTGTGATCTCGACCCCCCCCCCCCCCCCCCCCCCCCCCCCGAGACTGATCGCTCGATAGTGGCAGGTCCCGGTGCTGCCATCCTCACGGAAACGGGGCAGTGGAGCCTTGCGGCTTCACTGCCAGTTTCCAACTGCACATGCGCGAGTCGCCCAGCGCTTTATGAATGGGCGGCTGTTCTCTGGGATACAGTTCAGCGAGCCCCATTCCCCAGAAAACGAGAGGACAAGAATGAAGACCAGCCGCAGACTAGAAAGAGGCAGTTTAGAAAGATCTGCCATTTCTGGTAAGTAAATTTGTTTTTTTCATCTTGGAGCATTTTTTGGTTGTTTGGGGTGGACCTCCGCTTGAAGTGTAGTATTGAGTATGTATTCCATAAGGTTAAAGTGGTTGTAAACCCTAAAAAAAGCCCTGCAACACAAAGGCATAATAAGCTAATATGTATAGCATACTATTTTATGTATTACTTGCCTCAGATCGAAGCCCCCTTCTCCCCCGGCCGCCAACATCTCTCCCGGGGCTTCTGGGTATCGCGGCTCTGGGTAGCTACTGGTAAGTCTTAATATAGGCTTACCTGTAGCATAAAGTGGTTGTAAAGGGTTTACAACCACTGTAAAAACACAAGATGTGAGACAAATCGCGCTTTCACAAATCTGTAAGCCCCTCGCTGCAGCTGTCCTGCCGGCTCGTCTAGCAGTCTGAATGGCTATAAACTAGGATGTCTAGAAGTGACCAGGAAGTCTGTAACTATGCATGGACCGCATGGGTGGAAATTGGGTTACCAGAGGCAGCAGGTCTGGGATTGTGATGACAAGTGCAGGGTACATGCTCAGATCCAACAGCTTTCTATTGGCCAATTTAATAGAAAGGGAGCTGCATTAGGCAGAAGTCATGCATTTTGTTGCTTTACAGGTTCCTGCTCGGTGAGAACTTTAATTGAGGAATGTATATCCTAAACTTGTGTTGACTGTTTCTGCTCTATTCAAGACATTGGCTAAGGATTTTTCATTTTTAGGAAATGCCCTGCTAAGACGACTGGTGCGTATTGGTGTGTTGGATGAGGGAAAGATGAAGCTTGATTACATTCTGGGCTTAAAAATTGAAGATTTCTTGGAAAGGCGTCTCCAAACACAGGTCTTCAAGTTAGGTTTGGCAAAGTCAATTCACCATGCTCGTGTCCTAATCAGACAGAGGCATATCCGGTAAGTGTTTTATTTATTTTATCTTAATTTTTAATTTTTTTAACTAGACCTTTTAAACTGCTAATTTGTAGAATCCATAGTCAAATCTGCCCAAACAGGCAAGTTTGGCATAGTGTCCTTGATGCCCAAGACAAATGGGTGCTCCACCTCATTCTATACAGTCAAGTGACCGCATTATCTCACAGCTGGCAGTATGCACAAACCATAATGTGCCAAAATGTGTAAAAGTGAGGATGATTTAAAAAAAAAAAGCCATGTATATATTGACCTACAAGGCAAGTAACAGAATGAAATCCACATTTAATATGTCAAACTTTTTTTACTAGTGGTTGTAAAGGCTGATGGACACCCTAATGCATTCTATGGTTAAAAACCTTCAGTGGCCACCTCAGCCCCCCAATTAAGCCAGACCTGGGTCTCTCCCTCCTATCGGCTCAGATGCAGGAGAAATAGTCTCCCACTGCAGTCAATCACAGCCAGTAGGGCGGGAGCGTGGCTGAGCCAGTCTCATGGACACCTGAGCTGGCTTGGGAGCAAGCATGTACAAGTGCTCTGGGGGCACTTGGCAAGAAAGGGGGCCCTGAGAAGAGGCTGGGGCACTGCTACGTGCAAAACAATTGCAGAGTGGGCAAGTATAACATGTTTAAAAAAAAATCCTTTACAATTTGAGCTATAAATTCAAGGTACACTTGCACACTGTTAATGCTAAAAGTTGCTTGTTTTGACAAAGTGCACTTGTCCGCTCTGCAACAATAATTGCACAGCTGCCCCTTCACATCTTTGGTCCCCTGACAGCACTGTCTGCTCCTTCCTCTGAGTACACACGAAGCTGGCAGAACTCGGGGTAAGGGTTTAGAGAATATGGGCTTGAACAGGTAGTTTGAGCGGCTTTTGCCATAAAGCCTTAACATTTTTACTTTGCATTCCTTGCATATTAAGGTAAACACATGGGTGTTTTTTTTTGAGCCCTCATTCAATACAGTATTGTGCCTATCTTCAGCGACTCTCCCTTCACTTCCTTGTCTTGCAGGCTTTGTTGCGATATCCACACCACCCTTGTCTTTCAAACGCGACGCCTACTAGAGTCACTTTGAAACAAAAGTGGTGTGGATCTCGTTTGCACTAATAAGCTTGGGGCTCGTCTGGAATATTTCTGTGTAATTGTCATTTTAAAGAGGGAAAATTGCAGAACAAAATATGCACTTATCTGCTGTAACACTATGGTTTTTAAACTAACACTGGCCGAACTAGATTTTGCATTTCCTTAACGGGGTTGTAAAGGTACAATTTTTTTTTTTTTTTTTTTTTTTTCTCCCCTAAATGGCTTCCTTTACCTTAGTGCAGTCTTTTGCTTTTATATGTCTTTATTTTTCTAAGAAATCCTCACTTCCTGTTCTAACTCCACACAGTAATGTGAACAGGAAGTGAGGATTTCTCAGAAGAAATAAGGACATTTATAAGACAAATCGAAGGATGAGGTAAGTGAAGGACTGCACTAAGGTAAAGGAAGCTATTTAAAAAATATTTTTTACCTTTACAACCCCTTTAAGGATTGCAGTGCAATATTTTAAAAAGCCTTGTCCAAAAAAAATGTCTAAGGTTCTATTTCTTCCTTGTTCTGAAATGCTAAAAAATGCTCCACTGCCTGTCCTTGCCTAAAAACGTTACATGAGTTCTCTCGCCAATCGGTGCTATACCAGATATAGCTCTTCTCCCTTCATTCCTCTTCAAACAGCAGACTGAGAGCAGCAGGAGCCAAAGCCTGTTTGTCAAATTCTGTAAGGAGATAATGGGGAGGCATGATCGAGTCCTGCATTGTCCATGTATGCACACGGCCCATAACCCCCTAGCAGCTGGTTTATTGAAGTGACACTTGGATGCAACACAGTGCCATCACAAAGCAGTTCCTTACCTGATCTTCTGATGTCAATCAGAAGATCAGGTAAGGAACTGCTCTGTGCAAAAAAATTGCAGAGCCATTCAGTAGAACATCAAAGTTGTCTTTGAAGTAATGAGAAAATTGCTGAATAAAATTGATATTTGGCAGAATTTAAAAAAAAATAATTGCTTTGGTCAAAGGGTCAACAAATAAGGGAAGTGGTGGTAAAGGGGTTGTAAAAGTGTATATATATATATATATATATATATATATATATATATATATATATATATATATATATATATATATATATATATATATATATATATATATATATATATTTTTCACCTTAATGCATTCTATGCCAGTGTTTCTCAACTCCAGTCCTTAAGGCTCCCCAACAAGTCATGTTTTCAGGATTTCCCTCAGATGAAACTGCTGTGGTAATTACCTAGGCCGGGGATATGCAATTAGCGGACCTCCAGATGTTGCACAACTACAAATCCCATGAGGCATAGCAAGACTCTGACAGCCACAAACATAACACCCAGAGGCAGAAGCATGATGGGACTAGTTTTGCAACAGCTGGAGGTCCGCTAATTGTATATCCCTGACCTAGGCAGTGAAACTGATCAAATCACCTGTGCAAAATAATGGAAAGCCTGAAAACATGACCTGTTGGGGCGCCTTGAGGACTGAAGTTGAGAAACGCTGTTCTATGCATTAAGGTGAAAAAACATCTGTGGATTAGCGCCCCCCCTTTACTTATCTGACCCCTCAGAAGCACACCCGCAAGAACTCTTCACCATGCGAGCTCGCTTGCATTAAGGTGATGAGTTCTTGCGAGGGGGAGCCGAGACAGCTGCTGAGGGACCTCAGAAGACCAGGATCAGGGCCACACTTGGCAAAATGAGCTGTACCGTGGAAGCAAGTAGAACATGTTGTTAAAAAAAAAAAAAATCTTTACATACCCTTTTTTTACCCCCGATACCGGGGAATGGGCGTGCCTATGGAGACGGAGGATGATTGACGGCCGGCTCTGGCGCGTCACGCTTCTCCGGAAATAGCCGGAATAGGCATGGCTCTTCACGGCACCTGCGCATAGCCTGTGCGCAGGCGCCGAGAAGAGCCGAGACCTACTCCGGCTGTCTTCGGGGAGAGTGACGTGCCAGGGCCAGCCGTCAATCATCCTCCCTCTCCCTAGGCACGCCCATTCCCCGCGGGAGCCGAAATCTTTATCGTACAGGTACACAGTGAGTACGGGTGTAAAAAAATCGGGACAGGCATACTGTAGCTCGCGCTACAATGCCTGTCTCGATGGAAAAATGATGCAAGTGAGGGTAAACTACCGCTTTAAAGCTAATCTCAGCCACTATATGGACTAATCTTGTACATCTAGCTATACTCCCTGGGTGACAGTTAATTTTACCCTTTTAAAGTGGGGATTACTTTCTGGTGCATATGTGGAATGACAAGTGCAGCACACGTTAAGGGATGCAGCCAGCATGTGTGCCAGTGATGACCCGATTTCTCTACTCCTGTCACCACCAGCATCTCCTTTACCAAGAGCCAGCTTTCAGGCTGTGTAGACTGAATGGAAGGGCTCTTGGTATATGGTATTGTTGATCAGTTGACACTGATTAAATGTAGAGGTAATGAATATAATTTGTTAAATGTGGAATGTATGTATAAAAAGTAAAACATTTCCATGTAGATTTGAAGAAAAGTAGGCATGTACTGCAGGCCAGTAGGTAACAGGAAGCCCTATTGTGACTTCACAGGGCAGAGCAGTAATCTGAAGGGAGGACAATATGTCCTGCTTGGCCATGCTTTCTGGAGTGAATTGGGTTTTGGGATTTGTATGTGCCTGGAGTCCTTTAATTGTTGGCAATGTCCTTGTATATAGCATGTGAACATACAATCCTATAATTACCAGACCCTTGCTGATGGGTTTTGTCACCTATATTCTATGCTTTGATGTTTTATAGCACATGGACCAGTCTCTTGAAAATGAAGCTTGATTTAGCAAGGTCAATTTGGCTTTACCATACACCTTGTGAACTGCTAACCCTTACCTAAGTTCCACCGGCTGAGTCTTGCACATTAATTGGCGTGAAGCTTTTTTTCAGCAAGGTCAATTTGGCTCTGTCCATACACCTTGTGAAGAACTTTGTTTCAAAGGAGACACTTTTTTCTGCTCCTGATCATTTTTAGAAGGTAATGAGACTAATGGGGTTTCTTAACCACTTGCTTACTGGGCACATAAACCCCCTTCGTTTCCAGGCAAAATTTCAGCTTCCGGCACTGCGTCGCTTTAACTGACATTTGCGCGGTCGTGCGACGTGGCTCCCAAACTTGACGTCCTTTTTTCCCCACAAATAGAGCTTTATTTTGGTGGTATTTGATCACCTCTGCGGTTTTTATTTTTTGCGCTATAAACAAAAAAAGCGACAATTAAAAAAAAAAAAATATATATATACTTTTTTTACTTGTTGCTATAATAAATATCCCAATTTAAAAAAAAAAACTTTTTTTTTCTCAGTTAAGGCGGATACGTATTTTTGTAAATCGAAATAAGCGACATTTGCGCAAAAGTTATAGCGCCTACAAAATAAGGAACAGAATTATGATTTATTTTTACTAGTAATGGCGGCGATCTGCGATTTTTTATTTTTTTATTTTTTTTTATTGTGACTGCGATATTGCGGCGGACGTATCGGACACTTTCGACACAAATTTGGGATCATTCATTTATACAGCGATCAGTGCTATAAAAATGCACTAATTACTGTATAAATGAGACTGGCAGGGAAGGGGTTAACACTAGGGGATGAGGAAGGGGTTAAATGTGTAGCCTGGGTGTGTTCTGTGTGGGGGGAGGGGGGTGACTGGGGGAGGTGACCGATGCTGTCTCTATGTACAAGAGACACAGATCGGTCTCCTCCTCTAACAGCACGTGGAGCTCTGTGTTTACACACAGAGCTCCACGTCCCTGCTGTTACCGGCTGTGTCACCGACTATCGCGTGTACCCGGCTGACATCGCGGCCGCCAGGTACACGCATCGGGTCCCCAGCGATGCGGCGGCACAGTGTTTACCCGCTGCGCGCGTGGGTAATGCTTTTAAAAAGACGTCCAGTTGGCACTTGAGAGCCGCGCTGTTGATGTCTTTTGTCAATAGCGCGGGTCTCAAGTGGTTAAACCCTTTTACTGCCAGAGCTGTCTTTGTACATGTTTAAAAAAAAAATTAGGCCTAAAGATTACACAAAACCCCCAAACATATATTTTCTGTAATGTATAGAGAATAAAATGATGGTAGTTCCAATTTTTTGTCACACGATATTACCACAAAGGTCTAGAAAATGCATACATTTTAGGGCAAACAAATGCAATAAATTACCCATTTTTTTGGTAATAAGAGGTTGTACTAAGTGAAAATGCCCAACATGCCAAACCTTAAAGTTAAAGGTTCACCCTAAAAAGGATATTTTTAAAATTAGAGGTAGCATAGTAAGGGCATATACTTTTGGCAAGGTTTTTTTTTTTTTTCTCTCCGTACTTACCTTTAGATCCTGATGTTGTCCAGGGCTTCCGCGTTCTGATGACTCCGGGACTGGGCGTTCCTATCTCTGGCTCAGGCTTCCAATGCTTGCGGGACTGGGCGTTCCTATCCTTTCGTTGGATGATTGACGGCTTGTGAAACAGGTGACCTGCCGCACAACGCGTCACCAGATTTCCAGATATACCCTAGCTAAGAGTCGGCACTATACGGCGCCTGCGCCCGCCGTGTAGAGCTGACTGCGCAGGTGCCATGTAGTCCCGACTTGCAGCTCAGCTATTTCCCGACATCTGGTGCGACAGGTCACCTGTTTCACAAGCCGTCAATCATCCAACAAAAGGATAGAAACGCCCAGGCCTGCAGTCATCGGAACCCGGAAGCCCTGTAGAAAAACAGATTATAAAGGTATGTACAGAGCAAAAAAAATACGCCAAATGTAAATGCCCTTACTATGCTGGATCTAATGTAAATTTTTTTTTTTTTTATGCGCCTGTGAAATGGTGTCAAACTACAGTATCATGTGTTTTCAATAGGCAACACTTCAAAAGCCCTCTATAGGTATCCATTTAATTTTTATGAGAAGGCTTTGTGTTATATCTGTGCGCAAGCCTGAGAGAGCAATAATTCTAACGTGTCGCAACATGTCGTGTGAGGGAGAGGGCCTCAAATTTATTTTGGGTGGGGTGTAATGTGCCTGTGTAATATTTTTTTGGGGATATGCAGGGTCTAGGACAGGGGTGCCCAACCAGGGGCCACATGTGGCCCGCGGCTTCCAGCTTAGATTGCCAGTCGCTGACCCCTCATCAGTTTTGTGAATAAAGCCAGTGGTAGAGCAAGAAAGTGGCTGCAGAGCTGCACAAGTTGATTCCTGTATAGAGCTGGCTCCTGTCATGGGCAGAGTGATACCAAATGCATTCTGCCTGGGGACAGCAACAGCTGGTGATGCCTGAATTCAAGACTGTTATTAAAGGGAAGCTTATTACTAAAATCTGTCGCCTTCATTGAATCGTAGACTTATTACCTGTGGATTTGGCGCACTTTCAGAACATGCACCACACTTGCAGGAAAAAATGGACATCTATAGCAAAGTTCAGCTAACCCGCAGGAAAGCCACAGGTGCACTGTGCGGCATCCAGGGTGTGGGTAAACCGCAGCACATCAGTGTGAATGCAGCCTTGGGGCCCCTTTCACACGATTGTTCCAGTCCATTCGGACCCTACATTCACCTCTATGGAGCTGCAGATGTAAACAGACTTGTCTTGATTACAACTGCCTACCTTCAATCTGATCTGCTAATAAAACAGAAGGGGATCCGTCCCCTTTCATCTGGGAGGATGAGGTCCTGTAGAGTGGGCTTTGCTCTGCATATGCAGAGTGGACACAGACCAGTCATCCGCCCACTCTGCTCATTGTGGCCTGCGACCGGTTAACAAGTCGCTTAAGTGGCCCTCAGTCTTCAAAAGGTTGGGCACCCCTGGTCTAGGATATGCATGTCTCTCCTGTGCTCCACCAAATGTTTTGCAATGCATTGCAAAACATTATTTCCCAGCTGAGTTAGCTGGGGACGCGTAGAAGGAACGTCGGATGTCGCTTTCCGGGTCAAAGGAGGGCTGATGTGTGGCTTGTCCCTTTCAGCTGCCAGCACTCGCCATGGATCTCCTGGACTTGCAGATGGACAAGCAGAGCCCGGTAGTACAGTGGCAGTACCGAGGGGCGTAAGCAGTTGGGCTGCAGTGCCGCTGCACAAATGCTCTCAGCTGAAAGGCAAAAGTCTGCCTATCGGTTTCACACACAAGTCCAGTGGCTGCAGTCACCAGATTGTGTGCAATACCCTTGCTGTCAGGTCTGTATGGAACTGGCAGCAAAAGGGTTAAAGGATGAACTTACACTAACCTTTAGTAAGCCGAAGTACTTGCACACGGGCATTTAACCGATGGGTGCCAAAGCCATTTCTGACACGCCTCATGCATGGAAAATCTGCCTTTTTCTCTTCCGTTCATGGATGGACACAGCAGCCTTTGACTTTAGGGTTATATCCGCTTCCTTCCAGGAGAGTTAGGCAGAACAAAAGCACTTTAAGTGTTAACACTTTCCTCAGTGCAGCTCCTCCCAGGGGGCGTGGTTCCCCGGGTATAACCCACACCCTGCTCTAGCAGCTCCAGATTTTTTTCTGCCTGACAGAGGTCAGGCACTCTGGAGTCCTGTACTCTGGAGATTTTTTTCTTGCGATTTTTCTTTCTTCTTTTTTTTTTTTTTTTTGTTACTGCATTTTTGAATCCTGTGATTCTTCTATCAACAGCCGACTGGGTGACAGGCTGGGTATTAGACTCTTGTAGTCCCCCCCCATGTTCGGCTATCGAGCGTGTGCCGGCCCTCAGCTCTGGGTTGTCCACGACAGGCCCCATTGCTCCAGGGGTGGCCCGGGGAACTTCTTGTTCCAGGGCACACATATGACCAGCCTTTATGGCTTTGTCAGTGTGTCTGGCCGACAGCCATGCCGTTCTATGCGGACGTTGGTTTTGTCCGGGATACCACCAGCCGGTGATCGCAGGGCGTGCAAGTAGTGGCCTCTTGCTCAGGTAAGGTGGTATGGCTGGAACTTTCCCCTGGGAGGCGACTGAGGGTTTACCCTGCTTTCCTCTCTCCCTTTTTTCCTCTCCCTCCTTCCCAGTTTCTGGGTGACGGCCGTGAGGTGGGGTCCGCTTGGGGGGGCTCAGTTTGACCCAGGGGCTGCGACTGCTGTGGGTGCTGTTTTTATGCCTCTGTGCTGCCATGTGGGGGTCCCGTGGGCCTATGTATTGCTGTGTCACTGGGGCTTTACTGTACCTTTAAAAAAAAAAAAAAAAAAAAAAAACTTGGTTTTCGGGCGCCATTTTGCCGCTGGCGGCTGTATTATATGGCGCAGTAGTAATTGCGGCGGCCATTTTCTCAGAGCCCGCAGGCTGTTTTTTTGCAAGTCGGCGGCCATCTTGGTACAGCTCTTGGCCTCTTGTGCCTAGGATGGCGACGCTGATGGCTCATGCACATTTTCCTATTGATGGTGTGGCACAGGCAGCGTTTTTGGCTCTCTGCAGCGGCGGTGTGGTCGGACAGTGAGTCCTCCGGGGGGGGGGGGGGTGTTTCCCTGCTCTGTGGCGGCTGGGGATGTCCTGTGGAGCCTGGCAGTACTAGGGTGGCTGTTGCAGTGATTCTCACTGACATGCTGGATGTTAACCCTTAGTGTCCCTATTCCTGTGGCCTCCAGGGATGCTGTGATGGCAGTCCCAGAGGCGTTTGGGTCAGGATGGAAGTGATGGGGGAATATGGGGGGTTGCAAAGCGTCCCCCCCTCTGCCTCCCTCTGGGATTTTTTTTTTTTCTGACAAGGAATCAGGCCTCGCTGTGGCGTCCGGCTCTGGTTCCGTTTCTTTGTCAGTTACTGCTGGCCAAAGTCCACACGGACTGTGAGGATGGCCCTGTTTCAGGGTCAGCACATGATTGTGCTTTTGTTGGGGCTCTTGACACTGCGGTGTGTTACTCAAGCTATTGAGGATTCGGCGGAGGCATCAGAGGTGTCGGTACCTTTTGGGTTCAGGAAGCCGCCCCTGAGTAAGTGTTTGCCTTGTGTTCCATGTCTGGAAAATGTTGTGCAGGGAATGGGATCGGTCGCAGGAAATTTTTGCATACTTTGCGGTCCGTTCCCCCTTTTTTGAGGAGGATTTCCTGTTACAGGGTGTCTTCCCCCCCCCCCCCCCCCCGTGTCCAGGCTGGGTAGCTTGTTTTGGAACAAGGCTGCCACATTGCCTGTGGAAGGGGCTCCGCAGATAGGGGAGCTGTGGTCGCTCCATATTCACAGCAGGGGGGGGGGGGGTGAGACCGGTTTTGGCCGGGTCTCTGGTGTCGCAGACATTTACCGGATGGGCTGAGTCCCTGGTGCGGGAGCTAGAGGCACAGAATGCTTAGGAGACCTGCGTGGACCTGACCGACCAGTTGGTACCGGTCTGATATTTGTCTGTCGGCCCTTGATAGGCTCCCCTTGCTCTCCAGGGCCTCCGCGGTGATACTGCCCTGCCTTGTATGGCTAGAGGTCTGCGGACGGTCCTCTCAGTAGTCCCTGGTGGAATTACCCTGTGAGGGTGAATGACTTTTTGGGGTGTCCCTGTATGTCATAAAAGATGCCACAGGCGGTGTGAGCACTCTGCTCCCGCAATCTGGGAAGGGTAAGGTGCCTCGCTGTAGGCAAGGGCCCTCATTTACTATCCCTAAGCGGTTTTGTTTTCGCCCGCCAAGTGCAGGAGGAAAACATTTTCAGGGGGCTAAGACGTCTACTGAAGGACACAGGCGCCCCTGGTACCGCAAGCCCAACGAGCCTGCGGACAAGCCTGCTTCCGCATGAAGGTTTGCCCCCGCTCAAATCTCGGGTGGGGGACACGCTCTGCGTCTCGGAGGTCTCTTCTTTCCGACCGTTGGGTCTGCAAAGTATTTAGAAAGGTTTATTGTTTCAGAAGAAATGGACTTTCTAGGCACCAGTGGTTAACACAGAATAGTTATTTATTGATACAATCCCAAACATATGGGTTATTGAACCAACATCACAGTACATATTTTTAAAAATACATTTAAAAAAACACATGGATATTCATAGAATATTTCTATGATACTAAGACAATGAGAATAGATTTACTAAAACCAATAGAGGTCCACTAAGGACAGCAACGTGAGTTGATGACCAATGTAATTGTTAGACGTATTTTTGCATGAGCTCTACATGTTTCGCAGTTGAGTGCTTCTTCAGGAGCTATAGATTTTCTATGAAGGAAAAGATAGTAGACTATTATTGGTTTCCAATTCAGTATATTGTTAGGCATTTGTAGGTAACAAAAAATTATATCCAGTGTGCAGTAACGCACTATAACAAAAGAACATGCATCAATGACCAGGGTTGCCATAGCGCCACCAAGGGGACGGCACGAAAAGGGACCACATGCAGGAAGTGTAGGGACATACCACGTAATCTTCATACTGATAGAAAAGGTGGATCCATATAAAGGACTGAGACCACCATTACAGACGTGTTCTAAATTACTAGAGGTGCCATATAGTAAAAAAAAGGAAGATAACCGTAGCAATGAGAACAGGAATAGAGGTTACGCTAACACCCATAAACACTGATACGTGGTAGGAAGGCTTGTGTATAGAAACAGCATAACAGATGGCCAGGGCCAAAGAAAGATAAAATAGATTAAACCTACCATCCACAGTGATGGATGGGGTTAAATTTTAGATTTTAATTACGTAGACTGGATCAGGAGGTAGAATGTCCAGGCATCAAGGACGGTTTGAGTAGATGAGTCTAGTGAGGCCAATAAAACAATACTAGTAAGGGCTTCATATAGAGAGTTTTTCCAATCAGGGTAAAGGGAGAAGTAATAAGGCAAGTGAATATCATAGTGGAAAAATACATACCCAAATATATGCTGCAGCAGACACTAAGCTGGTCAAATTTGTAGGCATGTGATAGGTTGCAGGTGTAACCTGCATGCATAAAGGTGAGGAACGAGTCCCATAAGAGTAGGGAATAAAATTCCTTACAGGGAGAGACCAGAGATGCTGCGGTAAAACAGGAGGGTATCTAGTCAGAAAAAGTAGATGAGCATGTATTAAATGTAAATTTACTGCCTGTTTAGGAAACATAGATAGCATAAGGGTAAGTGGGGAGAGACCATCAGTGTACTTGCCAATAACCAGCCGTCATGCTGTTTAACAGGCCCTTAGCGTTGGGGAGGTAGCCTCTAAATGTTTGGACTGTCTGTCCCATTAAATATGCATGCCTCCGATCACGTGTGCGGATGGGACTTCCGCATCATGTGACCCGGCCGGGATCCCCGCGGACCAATCACCCTGCTTCGGGGTACAAGATTGAGTTTTTCTCTTGTCCACCAAACAGATTTTTTCCTCCACCCTCCGGTTTCTTCTGGATAGCCTGAAGGATCTGTCAGGTGCTGTCCAGGATCTTCTGGTCAGGGGAGTGATCGTGCCAGTTCCTCGATGGAACGGTTTCAGGGGTTTTACTCCAATCTGTTTGTAGTCCCCAAGAAGAAAGGGGTCCGTCCAATCCTGGACCTCAAGGCCCTCAATTGTTTTGTCAAGGTGCTTGGCATCGGCACCACGGGTTTTCACCAAGGTGCTCGCCCCGATACTAGCCCTGCTGAGCGAGGGACCTTCTCCTGCAAGCTTCTTCAGGCTCGGAATTAGAAAAGGACGTGTCTAAGTACCTACCCCCACATGGACCCGAGCTTTAATCCGTGCCTCTTTATATTCATATATAAATCCCAACCCTGTAAAGCAGGGATAAGCAATTAGCGGACCTCCAGATGTTGCCAAACTACAAGTCCCATGAGGCATAGCGAGACTCTGACAGCATCAAGCATGACTCCCAGAGGCAGAGGCATGATGGGACTTGTAGTTTGGCAACAGCTGGAGGTCCGCTAATTGCTTATCCCTGCTGTAAAGTGTCGAGTGCCTGTGAGTTAAATCTAAAAAAAAGAGGGGGGGGGAAGATAAAACCTTTAACTGCCTATAGACCCCTATACTATCCATCAGTCTTCCTTCCTCTCTCTTTCCCCCTCTCCCCCTCCCTCCAACATATTATGCATCAATAGATCTCTAGTTAAAGAAGCAGAATGAGGCCAATCCCAAACCTAGATAAGAGGAAAGGAGGAAGAAGAAACTGCAAAGTAGAATAGGAGCCCAAGAACCTTGAGTCACTCTCAAGCTAAACTTAAGGGTGGATGAGACAGTTTTTTTTTTTTTTTAAATGGGGTAGGGTAATATATGTATTGTAAGGTTTATATTTATGTGAATTATGTTTTTGTAATGATGCTGAACTGAAAATCAATAAGAGAATTATAAAAAGACATGTCTGTCACATGTCAGACTCTCCAAGAGTTCGGCTGGCTTCTGAATGTCAATATACTGGAGCTCCAAGGGATCAAGCTGTGCCTTGCCAGGTGGTCCCTGGATCTGCAGGGCCCACCGGTCAGGATCCAGTCTGATAATGCCACGGCCGTGGCATACGTCATTCATCAGTTCAGCTGCAGCGACTGAGGTCGCGCACACCTTGGGTGGGCCGAAAAAGGTCCGTTCCGGCTCTATCAGCCGTGTACATTCCGGGAGTACAGAATTGACTAGCCGATTACCTAAGTCGCCAAACTCTGGACCAAGGGGAGTGGTCGCTCCACCCGGAGGTGTTTCAGAGTCTGTGCCGAAAGTGGGGTACTCCAGACGTGGACCTTCTAGCGTCCCGTCTCAATCGAAAAGGTGCCACGGTTCGTGGCCAAGTCGGAGGACCTGTGGGCAGATGCGTTGGTGGCACCTTGGAGTCGCTATCGCCTAATTTACACCTTCCCTCCTCTGAAGCTTCTTCCTCGCCTGCTGCACAGAATGGAATCCGAAGGGATTCCAACAATCCTGATCGCCCCAGACTGGCAGCACCGCGTCTGGTGGCGGACGCTCCCTGGCGTCTACCCCTGAGAGAAGATCTTCTGTCGCAGGGTCCGATCTTCCACCCTGTTTTACGGTCGCTGGCTTTAACGGCGTGGCTGTTGAGCCAGGTACTGAAGGACTATCAGGCTCGGTGGTCTCTGCCATGCTGCGTGCACGGAAGGCTACTCCAAGTAGGATTTGCCATCATACGTGGAGGGCCTACATCTCTATGTGAGGAGATGGAGTGACACTCTCGTACTTGCGTGGTGTCCCGGGTTCTGCTGTTTTTACGGTCAGGGAGTGGATCAGGCTCTCGCCTTGAGTACAATTTAAGAGTCAGATTTCGCATCTCATTTTTTTTTTTTTTAAGGCCATTATCCGATTAGTTGATTAATCGAAACAATAATCGGCCAACTAATCGATTATGAAAATAATCGTTAGTTGCAGCCCTAGTCTGTACTGGCGGCCTTGTCCTGCAAGGCTCCCTACTTGGTCATCCATAAGGATAAGGTGGTGCTGCGTAAGCAGCCTTTTTTTCTCCCAAAGGTCGTTTCGGTCTTTCACATTAATAAGGACATTATGTTGCCATCTTCATGTCCTCAGCCGTAGAACCCGGAGGAGCTCTCTTTACATTCCCTGGATGTGGTTCGGGCCCTTGTGCTTTTCGGCTACGGCTCCGTTCCGGAAGTCAAGCTCACTGTTCGTGTCGGTGGCTGGTCCGAAGTAAGGTCTGGCAGTCCCGACAGGTTGTGCTTCAGGCCTATGCCCCGAAGGGGCGGGCGCCTCCCTTTCGGGTTACAGCGCATTCGACCAGGGCGATCGTTGCCTCTTGGGCTTTCCGGCATCAAGCCTCTGTACTACAAGTGTGTGTGTGGCAGCGACCTGGTCGTCAGTCCACACGTTTTCAAGATTTCACAAGGTTGATGTGAGTATCTTCTGATTGGTGTTGCAGGCGGCAGTTTAAGGTTGGAGTTCCTCCGTTGAGTAACTCCGGTTTTGTTAGGGGTGTAAGCTTGATTGCTGTGTTTTTCCCACCCCTCGACATTTTTGACACTGCTTGGGGACGTCCCTAAGGTCAAAGGCTGCTGTGTCGTCCATGAACAGAAGAGAAAATAGGATTTTTGTACTCGCCGTAAAATCCAATTCTCTGAGTTCATGGACGGACACAGCACCCACCCCTCCTTTGGTTTGTACTGCTTGTTACGAACTGGAGCTGCTAGAGCAGGGTGTGGGTTATACTTGGGGAACCACGCCCCCTGGGAGGAGCTGCACTGAGGAAAGTGTTAACACTTAAAGTGCTTTTGTTCTGCCTAAGGCTTTTTTTTCACACCTAGGCGTATATACGCCTGAAGCGCGACGCCGCAGCAGCCCCTAAGATGCTGGAGGGATGATTTTACATTGCCCTCTATGGAGATGGTTCACATCTCCACGCCGTACGCCTGCCGCCTGAAAACAAGTCCCGGACCTTTTTTTCAGGCGGCGTTCGGCATAGGAGATGTGGACCTGGGGGTAAGCTGCATTCACAATCGCAGCGTTTTGTCGCCGCAAATCGGGGTACAAAGCGCTGCAATTCGCGGGACAAAACGCCGCGATTAGGTACGCCAAGGTGTGAATGCAGCCTAACTCTCCTGGAAGGAAGCGGATATAACCCTAAGGTCAAAGGCTGCTGTTTTTACGGTGAGTACAAAAATCCTATTTTTTTTGCTAGAGAATTAGAACCTTTAAGCAGAAGTCCTAGAGCAGGGGTGTCAAACTGGCAGCCCTCCAGCTGTTGCAAAACTACAAGTCCCATGAGGCATTGCAAGGCTAACAGTTACAAGCATGACTCTCACCGGCAGAGGCATGATGGGACTTGTAGTTTCGGAACAGCTGGAGGGCCGCCAGTTTGACACCCCTGCCCTAGAGAATAAAACGGTGGATGTTGCAATTCTTTTCATACAATATTTGCGTGGCAGTTTTTCAAATACAATTTTTTTTTTTTTAAATACGTTCATGCACAAAAACATTTGGTAAAATGTTACACCGAATGCCTATGGAATAGTGACGCACTACAGTACTTGACAAATCTACATGGGTGACACTTTTAAAAAAGCCAGAGGGTACAGTTCAGAATTACAGGAGCTCTGGTGCTCTTCCTATGTTTGCAGCAGTACCTTGCATGTGGTTACGATCAACATTCACATATGCTCATGGGACCTATGTATGCGTTGGCAAATAAGGCACAGGTGCTTTTACTTTTCTCTGATCATCCATGGATGGACACGGCTCCTTAAATCTTGACAAGTGGGTTATGTTCCTGTTCAGAGTCCTCTCCTGTGAATAGGAACATGACCCACTTGTCAAGATTTAACCACTTAACCCCCGGACCATATTGCTGGTCAAAGACCAGAGCACTTTTTGCGATTCAGGACTGCGACGCTTTAACTGACAATTGCGCGGTCGTGCGACGTGGCTCCCAAACAAAATTGCCGTCCTTTTTTTCCCACAAATAGAGCTTTCTTTTGGTGGTATTTGATCACCTCTGCGGTTTTTATTTTTTGCGCTATAAACAAAAATAGAGCGACAATTTTGAAAAAAATTAATATTTTTTACTTTTTGCTATAATAAATATCCCCCAAAAATATATAAACCTTTTTTTTTCCTTAGTTTAGGCCGATACGTATTCTTCATATTTTTCGTAAAAAAAAATCGCAATAAGCGTTTATTGATTGGTTTGCGCAAAAGTTATAGCGTTTACAAAATAGGGGGTATTTTTATGGCATTTTTATTAATATATTTTTTTTACTAGTAATGGCGGCGATCAGCGATTTTTCTTTTTTATTATTTTTTTTTGTACTGCGACATTATGGCGGACACTTTTGACACATTTTTGGGACCATTGGCATTTTTATAGCGATCAGTGCTATAAAAATGCATTGGATTACTATAAAAATGCCACTGGCAGTGAAGGGGTTAAGTGTGTCCCTGTGTGTTATCTTACTGTGGGGGGGGGGGGGGGGCCTCACTAGGGGGAACACTGATCCTCTGTTCATACATTGTATGAACAGAAGATCAGCATTTCCCCTGCTGACAGGATCGAGAGCTGTGTGTTTACACACACAGCTCCCGGTCCCCGCTCTGTAACGAGCGATCGCGTTAATAAAAATACAACTTTTGCTTTTGCATAGGATGAACATCCCTTTTTGATGGCGGTGACGGGTACTCTTAAGCCCCAGATACCTCCTGCCCTTAAAGCATCTGATCAGATGCTGGTAATGGGCTTTATTGGAGCATTCCTCACTCAGTTCTGCCAGCTGATCATTGATATAAGTCCCAGGTGAAACAGGAGGAACGGCTTTCGTTGCATGGAAAGTGATCCAGTGGCTATATTGTCCCGGATTACTTAAAACAATTGCACATTGCTGGCTAAAAAGGATACTAGGTCATAACTGCAACTGTATAACCACTAAAAACTGATGTATGGGTACATCCTAAGGGGCAGAAAATGGTCAAACCTAATGTAAAATTTAGTGATTTAGTGATAAAAGTCCAGGCTACACCTAAATTTTCCCCAAAGGTGAAATTGTTGGGAATAGCCCATTCATTCCTTATGTATACAAACTGTAGAGCATAGGTGTCCGGCCCTCCAGGCTATTTCATGTGGCCCTCACACAGCTGCAGGAGAGCTCCAGTCCTTCTCGTCCTACTCCCGACCCTTACTGTCTGCTTTCAAGAAATGCATCCAGCTTCTTCCCAGCAGCATAAGGAGAGGGGGGGTGCACTGTGATGTAAGGGAGAGTGGGGGACTCCACTTCTGATGGTGGGGTGGCTCTTGACATCTAATGTAAAGGGGAGGGAATGCGCTAGACATCTAATCTTACAGATACAACCGGCCCTTTTAAGGGCAATCACAATGCTAATGCGGCCCACCATGAAATTTGAGTTCGACACCCCTGCTGTAGAGGCTATTCTAGAAGATATAGAAGGTGTCTTCCATCAAAGCCATAATGCACAGGCATATATTGCAATTTTTATACAGTGCAGCCTAAAAGTATTCACAGCGCTTTACTTTCCCACATTTTGTTACAGCCTTATTCCAAAATCTATTAATGTCTTCCATACCGCCTATTCTGGCACCTCCATGTAAAAATCATAATTTTTTTGCTAGAGAATTACTTGGAACCCTCAAACATTATAAATGTTTTAGCACACACCCTAGGGAAAAAAATGGCAGTCATTGCAACTTTTTATTGCACGATATTTGTTTTCATAAAATAAAACGGTAAAGTTGGCCCAATTTTTTTTTTTTTGTTTTTTTTGTGTGAAAGATGTTACGACAAGTAGATGCCTAAAATGTCAAGCTTTAAAATTGCGCACTTTAATGGAATGGGGCTAAAATTCAGTACTTAAAAAAAATCTCCATAGTCAACGCTTTTTTTCAGGTTACCAGTTTGGAGATGGATATCTGATGCCTGTAGAATTGTTGTGCACGCTCTAATACACGTGGCGATACCTCACATGTGTGGTTTGAACAATGTTCAAACCACACACACACTTGCGTGCGTGTTTGCTTCTTAGCGTGAGCTACTGGGGACAGGGGCATCTTAAAAAATAAACACTTTTTTTAAACTTTTATTCCTATTCCCTTGTAATAGGAATTGTTAGGGACAGGTCCTCTTTTTGGAGAGATGGACGGTCAAAACCCCCCCATCTCAAGCTGGAAAGCATGAGATCGGTAAAATTCACCAATCTCATGCTGACGGCTGCAGCTTGGTTTACTTAAGGGAACGTCACGCCTAGGCCATAGAGATGACTTGTGACCATATGGTCAGTGGAAATCTCTATCGTTGTGAACTAGTGCCGGACGATTCTTTCTCCGGGCCCCCGATGGCACGAGAGCTCAGAAGCATCGGGGGGGGGGCATCTCCCCTCCTGCCGCTCATAAAAACGATCAAGCGGCAGAACTGCCCATATGATCATTATCGTGCACAGAGTTACCGGCTAAAAAGATGGATATCTGTTGCCTGTATCAGATATTACACCCCCCCAAAAGTCCACCAGGGCATCGGCAGTAGGGAAGTGGTTAAATTCATTATTTTTCTCAAATACCCCATCACAAAGTTTGTTAAAATTATTAAAAATGGAAATTCTCATGTACATAAGTATTTACAGCCTTTCCATGACACAAAATTGAGCTGAGGTGCATCCTGTTTCCACTGATCATTCTTGATGATTCTACAACTTGGGAGTCCACCTGTGGGTTAATTCAGTTGATTAAACATGATTTGGAAAGGCACACAGCTGTCTATAGGCCCCACAGTCAACAGTGCATGTTGGAGCACAAACCATGCCACGAAGTCTAAGGAATTGTCTAACGCCATAACAGGATTGTATGGAGGCACATGTGGGGAAGGACACAGAAAAGCATTGAAGGTCCCACTGAGCACAGTGGCTTCCATCAGTAAATGAAATGAGTTTGGAACCACAAGGACTTCTAGAGTGGGCCACTTGGCCCAAATGAGTGATCGAGGGAGAAGGGCCTTGGTCAGGGAGGTGACAGAGCTCCTTTCAGAACAATCATCTCTGCAGCACTCCCACCAATCAGGCCTGTATAATAGAGTGGCCAGGCTGAAGCCACTCCTCAGTAAAAGACACTTGACAGCCTGTAAAGAAAATTTGGAGACAACTGCGCTAAGGTGAATCAAAATCGGATTAATAAGCGGCAATTAATTTGTGTATAAACAAAATAGTAATGGATAAAGGAGGATAATTGCGCTAAACCAAATCATAAAATTATATCAAACAAACAATTTAGGCATCTGCCCAAGTGCATGTGCTAAACATCTAAATTAACACTCTAAGATATAAACAATTATGTAAATCGCATAGAGTCAGGGGGCCCAAAGCCACCTAGCCCTACTAGGAAGTAGTATGTGAAAAACCCAGTGATAAATGCCACAAGTTACTGTGCAACAAAACACCACGGCCACAATAGTACTAATAAAAATAAACCACTGAAGTGGTAAGTGAAGTCCAAAACGAATAAATGAAAAATAAGTGGTAAGTCCAAATAGCAGAGAAGACACCCGTGTAAACTGCAGAAATGATGTTAGGCACCAGACGTGAATCCACCACCAATCATGCAGCTGCTTACCAGAAATCAAGGTCCTGCCGGACCACTATCGGCATATCTCTCAACCATAGATTTTAGATCAGCAGTGAATCCTCCACTGGCGCTAGAACCATGCCAGGCTCAACGATGGGTATAAAAGACAAAACAGAGCTCCACATAGCATAAAATCCAGGTGATTTATTTAAAACCAAAAATGTAACAGGTATACAACTCACATTTAGGTTGATAAAAACAGCATTTGGCCTGTAACGCCGGCCGGACGTATCCAGGAACAAAGCCACTCGTATGGAGTAATGAGGTGGATGGCATCCGCACGTCACTCGCTCCACCCGACACGTTTCGTGAAAGAATCACTTCGTCTCGGGGCACTTGACAGCCTGCCTGGTGTTTGCCAAAGGGCACCTGAAGGACATGTGCCATGAGAAAAAATTCTCTGTCTGATGAAACAAAGATTCAACTCTTTGGCCTTAATGGCAAGTGTCATATCTGGAGATAACCAGGCACTGCTCATCACCTGGCCCATACCATCCCTACAGTGAAGCATGGTCGTGGCAGCATCATGCTGTGTGGATAGGTTTTTCAGTGGCAGGAACTGGGAGACTATCCAGCGCACTCTGGAGCTCAAACTGAGGCAAAGGTTTGTCTTCTGACAGAACCCTAAGCCCACAGCCAAGATGACAAAGGATGAGGCCCCATTGGGGGATGAGGACTGAGGGGTCCGAGCCATTAGAGGAACCTTTTTGGCTATGGGACAACTCTGAACGACCTTGTGTGGCCCAGACTAACCCGATTGAACATTGGATAGATCTGAAAATGGCTGTGCAGACTTGTCCCATTCAACCTAATTGAGCTTGAGAGGTCCTGCAAAGAATGGGAGAAAGTGCCCAAAAATAGGTGTGCCAAGCTTGTAGCATCATACTCAGACTTGAGGCTATAATTGGCGCCAAAGCTTAATACATGTGTTTTATATAAAAAAAATGCAGTTTTCAAACATGTCATTATGCAGTATTTGTAGAATTTTGAGGTAAATAACTACCTTTTAATAAACCTAACTGGATCATGGACTATTTTGTGCTAAATTTTCGTTTATTTTTGTAGTGTTCGCAAGCAAGTAGTGAACATCCCATCGTTCATCGTGCGGCTGGATTCTCAGAAGCATATAGACTTCTCCCTACGTTCACCTTACGGTGGTGGACGTCCTGGCCGTGTGAAGAGAAAGAATGCCAAGAAAGGACAGGGAGGTGCTGGCGGAGGAGATGATGAGGAAGAAGATTAAACTTTGGCAATCCCTTTCATCTCGCTGAAAACCTTAATAAAACAGTTTTGAGTTAACAAGTGTCCAGTGATTTTATAGTTGCATAAAAAATAGGTAATGCTTCATAGAAATATTTCTTTATCTGAAACTAACTGCTTGGACTGCTTTAATGATTTGGTTATTTTGACAAGCACATTTTACCTGTTTGGGATTGTTTAAGTTTCATGCTTTGGGACACCTCAAGAGGGAGCAATGTATGATCTGAAATATGTTGGGTTTTAATAAATTTGGGACATTGGCTCAAGTGATAGGTTCACCTTTGGAACATGTTACAATTGCATGTTACATGGTCAGGTTGAAAAAAAGACAAGTCCATCCAGTTCAACCATAAAATAAATGAAAACAAATTGTACAATCCCATATACCCAATTCCAGCGGAAGGCAAAAACCCCAGCAGAGCATGATCTAATTTGCTACAGCAAAGCAAAAAATTCCTTTCTGATCTCTCTCCCCCCCCCCAAGAGGCAATCTGATTTATTTATTTTCCCGGATCAACTTTACATTATAAATGTTAGTACCCAGTTATATTATGTACATTTTAGGAAAGTATCCAAACCTTTCTTAAAGCAATCTACTGAGCTGGCCAGAACCACCTCTGGAGGGAGTCTGTTGCACATTTTCACAGATCTTACTGTGAAACCTTTCTGTATTTGGAGATAATTTGTTTTCCCTCTAGATTTAAACAGTGCCCCCTTGTGTTGACTGTAAAATGAATAACACCAAGTTCACTATATGGACCCCTTATATATTTGTACATGTTGATCATATCTCTATTATTGTCTTGAGAGTAAATTCAGTTCCTCCCTGATATCCTTTCTGAGAACTGGTGCCCAAAACTGAACTGCATATTCCAGATGAGGTCTTACTAATTTGTACAGGGGAAAATTATCTCAAGTCCATACCTCTAAATACAAGAAAGTACTTTGCTTGCTTTGGAAACCGCAGCTTGGCATTGCATGTTAAGCTTGTGATCTACCAAAACCCCCAGATCCTTCTCCACGGATTCCCCCAGTTGTACATCCCCCAGTATGTATGATGCAAACGGGTGGAATATGTAATGTTTCAGAATCTGCAGCCTTTGCCCCCCTCCCTGTGATGGCAGGCTAGGGATTTTCGCCCCTGCTTTTGCTTTTAAAACATGCCTGGTCCAGACGACAACATAATTCAATAGGTTTCTTGTGAATGAATGCCTACCATTGTAATGACAGCTTGTTTTTGGTGAGGTGCTTTCTTAATCTTTTTGATCTTGCTCTTCTCGGGTAACTGCCTGCCTGTACAAGCAGATGGCTATACTGAGTCTGTAGGAGCTGGACATTGATCCCATGATCTATTAATCATGGGTGCAATGCTGTCGGCCACCTTAACTTTTTTTTTTCTGCAGAATGCATTTATTTAAAAAAGTAAAAGTTCACCTCTTAACCTTGTCATCCACCTCCTTACTCGGCAGCATGTCTCGCCATTATACGACAGCGTTAAAGTGGTTGTAAACCCTTTACAACTACTTTAACCTACAGGTAAGCCTAGATTTAGGCTTGCCTGTAGGTGCAAGAAATATCTCCCAAAAGCGTGCTGCTACTAATGGCATCATGCGGTTAGTGGCGGCTCCCGCATGTATGGAAGTGACATCATTGCTGCTCCGGAGCAGCTATACCCGGAAGTCACGGGTATCATGGTGGCGTCGGAGGAGGTGAACGAGTGCTGCTGGGGGTTCGTTCTTGGGTAATGAGCTAGTATGCTATGCATACTAGCTCATTATGCCTTTGTCTTGCTGGTTGTCTTTGTTGTTTGACAAGAGGGTTTACTTCCTCTTTAACCATTTGACCACCAGGCACGTAAACCCCCTTAATGACCAGACCAATTTTCAGCTTTCGGTGCTCTCACATTTTGAATGACAATAACTCAGTCATACAACACTGTAACCAAATTTTTTCCCACAAATACAGCTTTCTTTTGGTGGTATTTGATCACCTCTGGTTTATTTTTTTCGCTATAAATGAAAGAACAAATTATAAAATGTTCTTCATTTCTATTATAACCTTTTGCAAAAATGTTTCTTCATAAATTTGGCCTAAAATGTATACTGCTACATATCTTTGGTAAAAAAAAAATATTGGTTGAGTGGGTGAAAGTTATAGGGTCTACAAGCTATGGTACCAATTACTGAAAATTGATCAATTTGATCACACCTGAAGTACTGACAGCCTCTCGTTTCTTGAGACCCTAACATGACAGAAAAGTACAAATACCCCCCAAATGACCCCTTTTTGGAAAGAAGACATTCCAATGTTTTTTGAAGTTGTCAATTCTTTCTTTGCAAAATCCCCAAGATTTTTTTTTTTGTTCACAAAATGTTGATATTAGCAGGTTATTTCTCAAACACAGCATATGCATACCAAAAATTACACCCCAAAACACATTCTGCTATTCCTCCCGAGTATGGCGATATCACATGTGTGAGACTTTTACATAATGTGGCCACATAGAGAGGCCTAACATGCAGGGAGCACCATCAGGCATTTTGGAACACCAGGCCAATTCTGACGTTCCTCTCCTACATGGAAAAATCATCATTTATTTGCTAGAAAATTACATAGAACCCCAAAACATTAAAAAAAAAAAAAAGCATATATAAAGCAAAGACCCTAGAGCAGGGGTGTCAAACTGGCGGCCCTCCAGCTGTTGCAAAACTACAAGTCCCATGAGGCATTGCAAGGCTAACAGTTACAAGCATGACTCTCACAGGCAGAGGCATGATGGGACTTGTAGTTTCGGAACAGCTGGAGGGCCGCCAGTTTGACACCCCTGCCCTAGAGAATACAGTGGCGGTCGTTGCAACTTTATATTGTGCACAGTATTTTCGCAGCAATTTTTTGAACGTGTTTTTTGGAAATAAAATGGTTTTGTGCTTTAAAAAAAAAAAATATATATTTAAGTTAGCCCAATGTTTTTGCATAATATGAAAGATGAAGTTACGCCGAGTCAATAGATACCCAACATGTCGCCCTTCAAAATTGCACACGCTTGTGGAATGGCGCCAAACTTCGCTACTTAAAAATCCCTATAGGTGACGCTTTAAATACTTTTGCAATAGTCACAGATCCAGCCACAGCGCTGCGGACACCCATGCTCCCCCCTCTTACACTGTACCGATTGGTACAGAGAGGAGGGAGGAACCGGCATCAAATGACGCTGTTTGTTTACATGTGATCGCTCCGTCATTGAACGGAGCGGTCACGTGGTAAATGGCCGCTATCAGCGGCCATTTACCGCGATCCGTGATGCGCTGGGTCCTCTGGACCCAGTGGTCGCGGACACTCCCGTGTGCGCGCTCTAAGGGGCGCGATTCTGGGAGGACGTCCCAGAGTTAAGGAAGCCGTATTTCGGCTACGAGGCGGTGGTTAAGTGTGGTACATCCAACTGTATTGGATGTGCAATACTCCTATAAATGACTCTGGCCTGATCCCTGCTACACACAGACCAGGGAGAGAACATTCATCATGTGCCTTGGGACTTTTTTGGTTAAAGATGAACTACACACTAACTGGCACTAATCCATCATTTATATTTTGACAACTAGAGCCAAGGTTCACACAGCAGCAGTACAGGAAACTGCATGTAAATTGGACAGGAATTGCACTGCATTCCTATTCAAATCACATGTGATTCTTTGCAGTGCAATTGGAATACATTCATTTGTATGAACTCAAATTGTACTGCGCAAACAAGTATTTGTAATTGGTATTGGCAAAACAAAGTATCAGTCCTCGTTCTAAAAATTCTAGTGTTGGTGCTTCCCCCCCCCCCCCTCTCTCTCTAAATACAGAAACGATGCTTTATTTCACATCATTATACAGTAGAAACAAAATGTATACAATTCCATCAAAAGAATCAACACAGGAGTGCACATAACGGCGTAATTATATCAGATTGTGGACATAACATGGAGCTGAAGCTCCTCGCCCAGACTAGCTGCCCCATCCTTGCCCCTTATGATGTGCATATATATATATATATATATATATATATATATATATATATACACAATTTTTTTTTTATTGCATCTTTTTTTTTTTTTACAAATTACATTTAAACAGGGCCGCCATCAGGGGGGTACAGGCAGTACACCTGTAAGGGGCCTGGAGGTCCACCCCCTTATATAAAAAAAATGTAATTTTTTATTAAAGGGACAATTTTTTTTTTTTGAAGACCCCGGATGGAAACCCCCCCCCCTTTTTTTTATTTTTTTATAAAAAAAAAAATTCTAATATTTTTTTTATTAAAGGGCCATTTTTTTTTTTTTTAAGGGTACGGGGACCTGGAGATCCCCAGGGCCCGGATGGAAACCCCCCTTTTTTTTATTTTTTTATAAAAAAAAATAATTCTAATATTTTTTTTATTGAAGGGCCAATTTTTTTTTATGGGTACGGGGGGCCCGGAGATCCCTGGGTGACAATCCCCCTTTTAAAAAAAAAAAAAATATATATATATATTATTATTATTAAAGGGCCCGGATGGCAACCCCCCCTTTTTTTTATAAAAAAAAAATATTTTTTTTATATTCTTTTTTTTTTTTATTAAAGGGCCCAGAGGTTTCTTTTTTTTTTTATTATTATTATTAAAGGTCCCAGATGGCAACCCCCCTTTTTTTGTAATTTTTTTTTTTTTTTATAAAAAAAATAATTGTGTGTGTGTGTATATATGTATGTGTGTATGTATATATATATATATATATATATATGTGTGTGTGTGTGTATATGTGTGTATATATATATATATATATATATATATAATTTATTTTTTAATAAAGGGCCCAGGATTCTATATATTTTTCTTTTTTTGTAACAATTTCAGGCGCAGCAGCACCCCGCCCCCCCCCCCCCCCCCCTGGTTCTCTGCTCCAGGGGGCCCATGCCAGAAGCTGTGTAAGGGGCCCCATAATTCCTGATGGCTGCCCTGCATTTAAAGACCAAAACCCAAACATAATGTTTTCACACTTATAGGAGGCAGCCCTCCCTGTATTTCAATCTCTACCCCGCATGTCTTCAAAGAAAAGGGATAAAAAAAATCTAAAGTGCTCTTCATGCTTACTTTCCATATTATATATGTCTACTGTTGTGAATATGTATTTAGTGATTTCAGAGTGAGAGGATATAAAGAAAAAAAACGGGGCATGGGGGAGGTAGTTTGAGAGGCTCCACCCTCCCCCCACCCCCCCCATAAGCCAACATACAATTTTTTTTTCATATATACACTCTTATAAATGTTTGTCCCGTATCACTTTTGGAGGTTGAGATCATGAGACATTTTTTTGATTTTTCCTTTTCTTATGCTTATTCCTCCTAATTTGATTGGAGGGTGGGATTGTATCTATCTGTTATCTATATATTTATATTTTTTATATTTTTATCTCCGGTGCATAATATTGCCATCTTGCCCATATTTTTCTGAATATCTCTTGTTGGTTTCTAATCTCATGCACCCATCTTTCTGCTTCCATTGTTACCTCCTACTTCCCTTTTCCATTGTTACCTCCTACTTCCCTTTTCCATTCCTCGAGCGTGGGGCATTTTACCTGTTTCCAGTACCTTGGTACTAGTTTCTTGGCTGCGTTTAATAAGTGTGGTACAACACTTCGTATAAGCTTTTAGTGATCCTGTAGTTCCATGGAACAAAAGATGCAGGGGTGTTGACTCTATAGGTATACTAGATATTTTTTGTAACTATGGGATGACTACTTCCGAAAAACCTCTTTTTTGGGCAGGACCACCAAATATGAATAAACAAGCCCCTATCTACATCCTCTCCAGCAGCGATTATCTGCTGTTGAGTATATTTGTTGATAGTCACATCGGGGTTCAGTACCAGCTACTCAAACTTTTATAACATTTCTTGTGTAGCTGAGCTTCTGTAAGTTAAATACTTTACAACAAAAACAAAAACTTCATAGAAGCAAAGTGAATGTATATTCCAGTTTTTTCCCTTTCTTTGAAAACAAATGTGGTGGTGTTCTGTCCACTAAGGACCAGTTTATACATTTGGGATAATAGATGGTTGGGTTTTGACATCTTCAGACAGTCTTAAATGTAGTGAGGGAGTTTACTGTTCTCACCTGGGGTTTTAGTTTATTGAAAAAAAAATCTCCATCCTGCTATTGCCATATCCCCTTGTGACATTACTAATTTAGACTGAGGCATTGGCACGCTCATTGGGGCATACCTTGAGCACATTGTATTCCCGTCTGTTTCCCATGGGCCCAACACTCCCCTTTCCTCACCTGGGGGGAACCATGGATACCCTCCTAATTGGGCCAATGGGGATGTTCTGGGCACATATTTACTGGTTTTATTCACTATCCCACACTGCCAGTATGTTTAATGTTAGAGGTGATGTCCGTTTCGATAGTCCCCTGGCCCTGGTTGGTATAAACTGCTCCCGCTAGATTCCTACCGGCCATGCTATCCTCTATTCATTGCAACCTAAGAATTTGTATGGGGAGTCATGACACCAATTTGTAATGCGTACCAGGGACATTGCTCTATAATACAGGCCTATATCTGGAAGCCCCATTTCCCCCCCTAATTTCTGTTCATTTGCTATTCTGGCATTTCCGTCTGCAAGTATTTGGCCAGTAACGGTGGTACATTTACTAGGTAATAATATGGATTTCTCCAAGTGTATTTTAAAGTTAGACATGTTCCCATACCTCTTTACTTCCTGCATTAATGCTGGTATTGATTCCTCTGGTTTTGAAAGGAAAAATAATAGATCATCTGCATATGCTGATACTTTATGCTCTCTAGTACCAATTCCCACCCCTGTTATTCCCTTATTTTTCCTTACTCTACATAATAATGGTTCCAGGGTAAGGGCAAATAATATAGGGGATAGGGTGCAACATTCAGAGCATTTCCTACCCTTCTAATTGACCTCACCCTTACCTACTCCCCACCGGCCTACTCTTACATAGCTATCGCCTCCTTCCCCCTTTTTTCAAATACATACCTCGATCAACACATATGACAACATAATATCAATCTACCATTCCAACATACACGTACTATAGTTCCATTAAATGGCCTTCACTTTGGGGGAGGACATTGATCTCAAAATTAGAGAAGCCTTCGATAAAAACGCCTCCCAACTCATTAACAAAGACGAAGAGATAAAAAACGGTTTCAAGGAGCACAAAAAACTAGTAACCAAGCACCTAAATAGGAAGTGAGATATCTCCTTAGAAACGTACATTGAACACAAAATTGTTCCTAGAGGCCTAAGAGACAGAATTGTCCCGGCAGAACATCTCCACAATGAAAGATTCCTTGTCAAGTGGAAAGACCTCTGTATCAACCATGGCCTTAATAGTTGAGGAGGAGAAAATCCAACTGGTTGAATTACGTGCCCAAATTGAAGAAAGTGCCAAGACTCTAGATCTATCAAAAGAGGAAGAAGAGTTCACTCGACAAAATGAAAATTTTAAAAAAGAGATAGAAAAGGCACAAAAAAATCTCAAAATAACCAAACAGTCTAAATATAGACGTGATCTTCTTGACTTCGAGAATGGCCAGGTATTTGACCTGACCATCCGAAGAGGTAGAAGCGGTTCGTCTAGAAGAGGTCGCGGCGCAGACTCTCGTAATAGAAGAGGCGGCTCTCCACCCGAACAAGGAGTAGAAAACCCACAACGTACAGTGACTTTTTAGAAAAGGAGGGGACATGTCCCCTTGCAGGGAGACCAGCAATCACAAAAAATATATGCAGAAACGAACCAAAGGGGGAAATCCCAAAAACGAGGGAAGACAGGCTACCGCACGAGGAGTCGGAATCAATGAACTCCAGAATCCCCAATATGACGTCTAGGGAGGACAGAAAGGTTGTTAACTTATCATCCTTTCCCCTTGAGCATAGGCACGTCCAACTATTACAACGGGGTCTATCTTTTTCTCCGACTTCAAATATGGAGGACTTCACGGTGTATAAGGACGTGGTCCTGTTCTTAAGGAAGGTTTTCTTTCGATCCCTGTATCAACAGGAGGATCTGGTAAACCCACAACTTGGACCAGATGACCAGCAGGCCTTGGAAATCCTCAACTCTCTGTTAGAGGAATCTGAGGATATTCAACCTGTCAGCCCTACATCTATACGACGTGTCAATCTCAACATTAGATCCACCAAAATGCCCCCACTTAACAAGAATCGCTGGCTAAACATCTTCCTTGAGGTAGTACAGAGAGATCTGGGGGAACTGCCCTGGCTAAACTATAGCCGGGACAACCTCTCCAAGATGGAACGTAAAGCCCTCTCGGAACTAAAGGAAGCCAAAAAGATAACTATTAAAAAGAGCGACAAGGGGGGTAACGTTGTCTTGATGGACAACGAGGATTATGAGATAGAAGTGAAACGTCTCTTGGGTGATCTTAATACCTACCGTAAACTGGAGCATGATCCCTTCCCGTGGGTAGTTGGAGAGCTCAACCACAAATTGGATAATGCCGTAGAGGCAGGACTCCTGCTGAAACGGGAATTTGACTATCTTTCGGTAGAAGATTATAATATCCCGACCTTCTACTGTATTCTAAAATTGCACAAGTCTCTCCAGAAACCCCCGGGGAGGCCTATCGTTTCGGCAATCAGGGGACCTATAGACAGAATTGGGGTGTATTTGGACTCTCTGTTGAAGGACATGGTCGGTAGTCTCGACTCATATGTCCAGGACACCGTGACGTTTTGTTTAAAATTGCCGACATCAAAGGAGATGAGGGGGCGTGGCTGATTGGAATCGATGTAGAGTCGCTCTACACCTCAATTCCTCATGACGTTGGAATCAATGCAGTGAGACTTTTTCTGGAGAAACATTTTCCACTTCTGGGGCCCCAGAACGAATTTCTCCTTGACCTCCTGGAGTTTGCCTTATCTCATAATTTGTTTCAATTTGCATCATCGTTTTACCAACAGATTAAAGGTACCTCCATGGGGGCGGCATGGGCTCCGGGGTATGCATGCCTTCACTTGGGCCTGTGGGAGGAGGAGGATGTATTCGTGTCCCCTATGTATCGCAGCCACGTACACACGTGGCTGCGATACATAGATGACGTGTTTGTCGTCTGGAAGGGTGACATTGAGAGCCTTCATCTGTTCATTGAATATTTAAATCTCAATGAACGTAACATCAGGCTTAAATACACGTTCAATAGATCCCAAATTTCCTTCCTAGACCTCAAAATTGGCCTAGAGGGTGGCAGGATTTCTACCTGTACCTTTAGGAAGGATACCGCTGCGAACACCCTGTTGCAGGCTGATAGCCACCATCCACAGTGGCAAAAAAACGGCATCCCAATGGGTGAGTTTGTCAGGATCAAGCGTAACTGTTCCGACCCTTCCATGTACTATAGGGAGGGCAGGGACCTTTATGCTAGATTCCGGGAAAGAGGCTACTCACACAAGCAAATTTGAAGCGCAAAAAAGAAAGTAGCCACACGCAGCAGGGAAAGCTTGCTCCTCAAACAAACACATAGAAGTAATGGGAGAAAAAACGGCGAACCTGGTTCAGTGAGGCTAATAACCACCTATGGGTCCCAATGGGACCAGGTCAGGAAAATTCTGGAAAACCATTGGGATATACTTACCAGCAACATAAATCTAGCTGCCATTGTAGGCAACAGGCCCAAAATGGTGGCCCGTAGAGCCAAAAACCTTGGGGGACCTGCTGGTCCAGTCAGAATACATAAGACAGCCTAATAAATCATGGCTGTCTGAGTACCCTCGTAGTCAGGGCATGTTTCCATGTAATGGGTGTCAAGTCTGCCCTTTTGTGGACAGAACACGCACCTTCATGGATGCCACCGGGACCAAAGAATACGAGATCAGAGATCTCATTAACTGTTCGTCTGAGTGGGTCATATATATGATTACCTGCCCTTGCCAGAAGATGTACATAGGCAAAACAAAAAGACAACTTAATGCGGAGTTCCGGCCACAATTTCACTTTTTAAATATAAATACCCCTGTAATACACAAGCTTAATTTATTCTAGTAAAGTTAGTCTGTAAACTAAGGTCCTTTTTGTTAGGTTGTTACAGCATTTAGACACTTTATAAAATATAAATTGACTGGGGCCATCTTAAGTGTGGGCATCATGAAGCCAGACTGTATGACTTCCTGGATTTCAGCCTTGCAGACCTCGCACATGCTCAGTGCTGCACAAGCAGTGTCAGATCAGGTTTCAGCACCTGTGCTGTCCAAGTCACATGATTCTTTGAGACTGGGGAGTGCACAGACTCCTGGAAAGTTACACCCACTACATTCCCAGGAGTCTGTGCGGTGTAGGTTAGGAAGCATTAAGCACCTAGGTGCAGGAAGTGGGAAGATTAACTATTCTGCCTAGCAACAACACTTTGAAGGCATCTAAAATTATTTATTTTTTTCGTAAAGGACTAATGACATTTTTTTAAAACTACTGATGTAATGTTATAATTATGGGTGGAACTCCACTTTAAAATCAGAATAGGAGAGCACTTGCGAGAGATAAGGAGAGAGAGGGACAGGGACAGAGAGGGGAAACAGGAAAGCCCAGTGGCACAACACTTCTTGGACTACATCTGCCCACTAGAAGAGGTGATTTTGACAGAATACTCCTCCAGAAAGAAAAATGGTGGATCTATACTCTCAAATCTCTCATGACACTGGGCATGAACACTGAACTTACCATGCAACCCTTTTTGGAGCAGTAGCTGTCACACCTACCGTTATTCCGTTATTCCTTAATTTTAATTTAATTTCATATTTAATTTTACCTTGAATCTAGTCTGCACGACTACATGTGGATGTCACCTGTCAATGTGACTGGTCCTGCCACTATGTGTAGGCTTACGGCTGCACCTGCATGCGGTAGATTCTTATGTAACTCACGTCTCAGGCAATTTATCCCCTCCTTTCCCCCTCCTCCTCTTTCCCTCTCCCCTTCCCTCTGTCCTGCTCTCTCTCCCCCCTCATTTCTCGTTGTTTACATTCCTATATTTGCATCATGTATTGAATTCAGGGTAATATCTGCCTGACACCATATGTATACACATAAATCTCCAGACAGATATATATATACATAATAATCTTTCTGACTTTATTACATGTTTTTTTCTGTGTTTTTTTCCGCTTATTCTGGCCTCCCTTTTCCAATTCTGTACATTTAACTTGGACCTACCCATTGTTAGGGTTTTCGTCTTCTTTAGGCAGTGAGACCCAAGTCTCTAGATTGGCATTTTACACTGACAGACATGTGTGTATATAGCTGCGTACCAACACACATATGTGGGAATTTTAAATATACAGGTGGTTCTCAAAAAATTAGCATATTGTGATAAAGTTCATTATTTTCTGTAATGTACTGATAAACATTAGACTTTCATATATTTTAGATTCATTACACACAACTGAAGTAGTTCAAGCCTTTTTATTGTTTTAATATTGATGATTTTGGCATACAGCTCATGAAAACCCAAAATTCCTATCTCAAAAAATTAGCATATTTCATCTGACCAATAAAAAGAAAAGTGTTTTTAATAAAAAAAAAGTCAACCTTCAAATAATTATGTTCAGTTATGCACTCAATACTTGGTCAGGAATCCTTTTGCAGAAATGACTGCTTCAATGCGGCGTGGCATGGAGGCAATCAGCCTGTGGCACTGCTGAGGTGTTATGGAGGCCCAGGATGCTTCGGTAGTGGCCTTAAGCTCATCCAGAGTGTTGGGTCTTGCGTCTCTCAACTTTCTCTTCCCAATATCCCACAGATTCTGGTCAGGAGAGTTGGCAGGCCAATTGAGCACAGTAATACCATTGTCAGTAAACCATTTACCAGTGGTTTTGGCATTGTGAGCAGGTGCCAGGTCGTGCTGAAAAATGAAATCTTCATCTCCATAAAGCTTTTCAGCAGATGGAAGCATTACGTGCTCCAAAATCTCCTGATAGCTAGCTGCATTCACCCTGCCCTTGATAAAACACAGTGGACCAACACCAGCAGCTGACATGGCACCCCAGACCATCACTGACTGTGGGTACTTGACACCGGACCTCAGGCATTTTGGCATTTCCCTCTCCCCAGTCTTCCTCCAGACTCTGGCACCTTGATTACCGAATGACATGCAAAATTAGCTTTCATCCGAAAAAAGTACTTTGGACCACTGAGCAACAGTCCAGTGTTGCTTCTCTGTAGCCCAGGTCAGGCGCTTCTGCCGCTGTTTCTGGTTCAAAAGTGGCTTGACCTGGGGAATGCGGCACCTGTAGCCCATTTTCTGCACACGCCTGTACACGGTGGCTCTGGATGTTTCTACTCCAGACTCAGTCCACTGCTTCCGCAGGTCCCCCAAGGTCTGGAATCGGTCCTTCTCCACAATCTTCCTCAGGGTCCGGTCACCTCTTCTTGTTGTGCAGCGTTTTCTGCCACACTTTTTCCTTCCCACAGACTTCCCACTGAGGTGCCTTGATACAGCACTCTGGGAACAGCCTATTCGTTCAGAAATTCCTTTCTGTGTCTTACCCTCTTGCTTGAGGGTGTCAATGATGGCCTTCTGGACAGCAGTCAGGTCGACAGTCTTACCCATGATTGCGGTTTGGAGTAATGAACCAGGCTGGGAGTTTTTAAAAGCCTCAGGAATCTTTTGCAGGTGTTTAGAGTTAATTAGTTGATTCAGATGATTAGGTTAAGAGCTCGTTTAGAGAACCTTTTCATGATATGCTAATTTTTTGAGATAGGAATTTGGGGTTTTCATGAGCTGTATGCCAAAATCATCAATATTAAAACAATAAAAAGGCTTGAACTACTTCAGTTGTGTGTAATGAATCTAAAATATATGAACGTCTAATGTTTATCAGTACATTACAGAAAATAATGAACTTTATCACAATATGCTAATTTTTTGAGAACCACCTGTACATATATTTTTCTCGTGTTGTCTATACTTTAACAGCTCTCATATATGCTTGTCCGTTGTCTGTAGCATTGTGCTCTGTGTTTTGTGTTGTTAAGAAATAGGGCCAGGTAACACATTCCAAGCACTATGGCCCAGATTCACAAAGCCTGGCATTTACTCTGCTCCGGCGCAGTGTAAATGAGTTACACTCTGCCAGAGTAAATGTGTCAGAGTTACCCTGATTCACAAAAGACCATGCACCTACTCCAGAGCGGTGCAGTGTGGTGTAAGTGCCATGGGGATGTGCACAATTTGCATAAAGCACGCCCTATTACTTAAGTCACAGCGTAAAGTTACGCCTGCCTGGAGTATCTCCACTGAGCATGTGCAGTACTACGCCAAGGCAGTGTAAATCTCCTGAGCATGCTCAGCAGTTAACTACATCAGTGTAAGTTACTCCGAGTCCGTTTAAGTGACTCTGAGTCGGCTTAAGTTATGCCGCGTCAGTGTAAAGTTACACCGAGTCAGCGTAAGTGGCAAATAGGATAGCGGGTGGGAAAACCTCTGGGTCTGACATGCCAAAGAGTTTTGAGCGAGGGGGATATTTTCACAAACTAGGCAGCTGTTGCACATCCCTCCTTATATGCTTTGCAACAATCACAGCAGCATTTGGCAAGATTGTAGCGATATGCAGTATTCAAATGTCAGGGTGCAGTCCTATGTTACATAGTGCACTGTCCCAGGTAGTGTGTGCCCAAAACACACATGGTTGTGCTAGAAATGACAAAAGTCTCACTTACGACATGACTTACCCCAGCTTTTGGTGGGGTATCTTTTGGGTGTAACTTTGACTTAAGTCATACTGGCGTAACTTACGTTGCTTTTGTGAATCAAGTGTAAGTCACAATTTGCATATTTGCATGTTAATATATGCCGGAATTTGCCAGTTACTCCGTGCCAGTGTAAGTCACTTACGCTGCACTTTTGGGGCCAGATTCACAAAGGTTAGCGGATCTTTAGATCCGTGTAACCTATGTGTTTTAAGATCCGCCCTCGCAAGTTTGTGAGGAAAGTGTCAAATTCACAACACACTTACCTCCAAACTTGCGACGGCGGATCCTAACTCCCCCGGCGGAATTCTAATTCCGCGGCTGGGGGAGTGTACTATTTAAATCAGGCGCGCTCCCGCGCCGATTTAAATACGCATGCGCCGTCCGGGGAATTTCCCAGCGTGCATTGCTCCCACTGACGTCAATAGGACGTCAGTGGTTGCGACGTGAGCGGGACTTGCGACGCGCGTGTTCGTGAATCGGCGTACGCAAACGACGTAGGAAATTTCAAATTCGACGCGGGAGCGACGGCCATACTTAACAATACTTACCCCTGCTTTTAGCAGGGGTAAGTATACGACGGGTACCGCGCTACGGAAACGACGTAAGAACACAGCGTCTGGTCCGCGTACGTTCGTGAATTTCGCGTATCTCGCTGATTTACATATTATTCAATGTAAATCAGCGGGAACGCCCCCTGCGCCATTTTTAAATCCAAAAAAAGATCCGACAGTGTAACACAGTGGGGTAGATTCAGGAACAATTTCCGCCGGTGTAGACTGAGATGCGCGGCGTAAATGCCAATTTGCGCCGGCGTATCTCCGCGCCGTATTCAGCAAACAATATTACGCCGTAACGTAGATTTTTTTTTTTCGTTTGGACCTTTCCACGCCGGTGCGGCGTGGGCGCCCATTTACGCTGGTCTGAACTAGCGCGGCCCTGGTTTTTCTATTTTAAATATGCAAATGAGGGAGTTGGTCCGATTCAGCAAATTACGAATTGCCGGCGCAGGCTACTCCCGGTGCGTGTAACTCTGGTTTGCAGCGGAAAGTTACCCTTTATAAAGCAGGGGTAACTTTACACCAAACTTGCACAGGTCAGCTGGAGAGCAGCTAAAGCAGCAGCGTTACAAACGAACTGAGCAACAACACTTGCTGGACAACACATCTGTGTGCCAACATGCCAGGGGCAGCCACTCTGTGGCCCATAGAGGCGGTCCCCATGTTGGGAGAGGCCCTCAATAATTACAGCCCTCTCCTCTGGACTGGTCATCCGCCCACCTGAGGATTCCTCATCAGCCATAACTGCCCCACCACAATGCAAACCACCTAGCTTAGAAAAAAAAAAGCTTCAGTACATTTGCACCTGCAGGGCGGAAGTCTGGGCTGATTCATGGACTGGGCGTTGGTAGTGGGTCGGCGTAGCTCAGGGATCACGCCGGGGCGCAGTTCTGAGCATGTGCAGATTGGGGCATTTACCCCTGGATGTCACTGAGCATGTGCGGTCTAAGATGCGCCCCGCCGTGACCCCTGCGCCACACTCCCCGCTTCATTAGCATAGGGAGCCACCCATTTTATTCTACCCCGCCTTACGCCGCCTTACGCCGTGTAAAATCCGCCACGCCGGGGCAAGAGACAGGAAAAAAGTTTCCTGAATCACTAGCATGCCTCTCTGCGCTGCTCCGGCGCAGTGTAAAAAAGATGCAATGGGCCGGACCAAAGATCCGCTGATGTTCCTGAATCTGGCCCAGTGTGACACTGTCGGATCTCAGCCCTATCTATGCGTAACTGGTTCTATGAATCAGGTGCATAGATAGGACCAGCAAAAATCAGAGATACGATGGTGTATCTGTAGATACACCGCCGTATCTCTTTGTGAATCTGGCCCTTGTAGTGTAAGTCTTGGAGTAACTGGGCCAGATTCATGAACAATGGTGCAGATTTGCACCGGCGTGGTGCATCATTTTTAGACTACACCGGTCCAGCGCGGAGAGGCAGTTAGGTGATTCAAGAAACTTTTTTTGTCTACGATGCCCCAGCGGAGCAGATTTTAGACGGCGTAAGGCGGGGTAAGGCCAACTGGGAGTCACCCTATGCTAATGAAGTGCCGACCGTGGCGCAGGGGTCACGCCGGGGCGCATCTTAGACCGCACATGCTCAGTGACATCCAGGGGTAAATGCCCCAATCTGCACATGCTCAGAACTGCGCCCCGGCGTGATCCCTGAGCTACGCCGACCCACTACCAAAGCCCAGTCCATGAATCAGCCCAGACTTCCACCCTGCAGGTGCAAATGTACTGAAGCTTTTTTTTTTCTAAGCTAGGTCGTTTGCATTGTGGTGGGGCAGTTATGGCTGATGAGGAATCCTCAGGTGGGCGGATGACAAATTTCAGCCCAGAGGAGAGGGCTGTAATTATTGAGGGCCTCTCCCAACATGGGGACCGCCTCTATGTGTTGTCCAGCAAGTGTTGTTGCTCAGTTCGTTTGTAACGCTGCTGCTTTAGCTGCTCTCCAGCTGACCTCTGCAAGTTTGGTGCAAAGTTACCCCTGCTTTTATGAGGTGTAACTTTGCACCGGAAATTTTCAGCTCCGCTCACCGGGAGTAGCCTGCGCCGGTCAAGCTTAAGTTGATGAATCGGCCCAAAAACCTCATTTGCATATTTAAAACACAAAAACCATAGCCGCGCCAGATCCGACCAGCGTAAATCTGCGCCAACGCCGCGCCGGCGTGGAAAGGTTACACCGAGGCGATGAAGTCTATTTGGAGGCGTAATCTGGTTCTCTGGGTAAGGCGCAGCGATCCGCCGGCGCAAATCTGCACTTACGCCGTGCATCTACCAAAAAAACGGTGTAAGTGCTTCATGAATCTGGCCCAGTGCCTTTGTGCATCAAGTGCATTTTTACGCCGGAGTAAATTGGAACTTACGCCGATGAGGAGTATCTTACGCCGGCGTAAGTGCTTTGTGAATCTGGGCCTATGAGTCTATTTTCCAAATACTAGATTTGTTTTTCTTTTTTATCACTGATTGGAGACAGACGTGCGCCGATAGCACATAAAGGAGCGGCGCACGCCCCTCTCCTCCTGTCCAGACGAAGCTACGCACTCACGTTGCGAAACGCGTTGACGTCACTGGGCGCCGGACGCCATCCTAACAACGCCCTCAACCGCAGCGGGAACTAAAGAACTTATTAAACTCAAGGATAAGAAGAAGGCGCGAGCGGATTGTAGCGAAAGTCTACCACCTCCGACCGCATCCGTGCACATGCAAGGCACCCATGCCCTCCGCTAACAAACAGACCCGATATTCCACGGAGGAAAAGTAAAGTGGAGGATACGATCTCACATACGCCGTGTTTTTTTTTCCACATACGCTGCTAACACAGACGCATCTGGAGGTTCGCAGATGCTGTCAGCAGCATACCTGCCATGCAGATGATGGGAGAATACATCAACACAGTGCCGTCCCGAATCTACTAATCCAGTAACTGGTAAGATCGTTCCACTTCTCCTATCGTGCACTTTTATCAGAAAATCGGGGGGGGGGGGGGGGGCTGTACATGTCCTGCTCTTGAACAATCAGCTGTACTGCCATCAAGCATGTCACTATATGAACGCTAAATATTGCCTCCATTAAAGCCCTTTCCTTCTTCCTTCCCCTCGTTTGAAACTACAGGAAACATCAAGGGAATTGCATTTGTTCTCTCCCCCTTTTTTTGTTTTTCCTTCCAGGACTGTCAAATTGACATAGAACTGTCACTTCAGTGGATCCATTGACCATTTTTTTGGTCTCTTTTTGCAAGACAGGACTATTTATATTATTGTATTTTCTCTTTTTGCAAACACCCTCACTGTACAGTGCAGCAATTTCCTGGTTCATTTAGTTTTTTTTTTTTTTTTCCCCGTAGGGCCACTTCTGCTGATCATTCCTCTTAATTTATACCCCCGGTCTCACACATGGTCAAATTTGGCCAGAATCTTCAGCAGAAGTTTTCTACTAGGCGTCCGGATCGCCATCACTGTTGTCTTTCATGTTTGTCCATGTTAGTGTTTATATGTGGTTTCTGTGTCACACCTTCATGAACTTCATTCATTGGTGTAGTACTGGCCGGCCTCTGTTTGTAGGTTTGTAATTAGAGCTTTTTAGCTCAGATGGTATTGATGTTTTTTGATATCTCAGCTAATTTATATTTTGTAAATTACATTTTTCCTATATCAAAATAAACTTTTTACTCATAATATTGTCCGTCACTGCCATAGTAGCCCCTTAGTCACCCTTAGGGATACCATTTCTTGGTTTTTCTGTGGGATGACACCCCCTTGTTTTGTATAGATAGGGTGCAACCCTGTCGGGTGCCATTACGTATATCCAAGCAACCCGATAGGGTTCCATTTACCTTTTACCCTTGCTCTCGGTCCCACATATAATGCTGATATCCAGCCCAACATCTGCTCCCCCAGACCTATTCCTTTAACCACTTAACCCCCGGACCATATTGCTGCCCAAAGACCAGAGCACTTTTTGCGATTCGGGACTGTGCCGCTTTAACTGACAATTGCACGGTCGTGTGACGTGGCTCCCAAACAAAATTGGCGTCCTTTTTTTCCCACAAATAGAGCTTTCTTTTGGTGGTATTTGATCACCTCTGCGGTTTTAATTTTTTGCGCTATAAACAAAAATAGAGCGACAATTTTGAAAAATAATAATATTTTTTACTTTTTGCTGTAATAAATATCCCCCAAAAATATATAAAAAAACACTTTTTTTCCTCAGTTTAGGGCGATATGTATTCTTCTACATATTTTTCGTAAAAGAAAATCGCAATAAGCGTTTATTGATTGGTTTGCGCAAAAGTTATAGCGTTTACAAAATGGGGTATTTTTATGGCATTTTTATTAATATATTTTTTTTACTAGTAATGGCGGCGATCAGCGTTTTTTTTTTTCCGGTACTGCGACATTATGGCGGACACTTCGGACACTTTTGACACATTTTTGGGACCATTGGCATTTTTATAGCGATCAGTGCTATAAAAATGCATTGGATTGCTATAAAAATGCCACTGGCAGTGAAGGGGTTAAGTATGTCCCTGGGTGTGTTCTTACTGTGGGGGGGGTGGCCTCACTAGGGGAAACACTGATCCTCTGTTCATACATTGTATGAACAGAAGATCAGCATTTTCCCCCCTGACAGGACCGAGAGCTGTGTGTTTACACACACAGCTCCCGGTCCCCGCTCTGTAACGAGCAATCGCAGGTGCTCGACGGCGATCGAGCCCGCCAGGCACACGCACGGCAGTCGGGGGCGAGCGGGGGGCGCGCACGCGCCTCCAGCGGCGCGCACGTGCCGTTAGTGGCCGCTCAAAGAGCCGCCGTATAGCTACGGGCTCTCGCCCAGGAGAGCCGACCTGCCGCCGTATAATGACGGTGCGCGGTCGGCAAGTAGTTAAGTACCTCCATCATATAGACCCAATTCACTCTTATCGAATGCCTTTTCGGCGTCCATTGATGGCACTATTCTTGGTATTTTATTGGGTTCCTTTCTGCATCCAATGGAGTAAATTTAATGGCCTGGATGGTGTCATCTTTAGTTTCCTGGCCCATCATAAAGCCCGTTTGGTCGAGATGAATTACTTGTGTTACCTTATCCTGTAATCTAGTTGCTAATATCTTTGCTAGTAATTTGGTGTCTGTATTGAGAAGGGAAATAAGTCTGTAGTTTGTGCAATATTGTGAATCTTTCCCAGGTTTTGGTATGACTGTCACGTATGCTAGGAGTGCTTCAGGGGGTAAGGGATTCATGGCCCTTATTTTGTTAAAATAATTTAATAATGGTGCTACCAAAATATTCCTAAATTTCTTATAGTATACATTTGTTAGACTGTCCGGTCCTGGAATTTTTCCCATCAGTAATTTTACAATTGCTTTTTTAATTTCCTCCTATAGTGATTGGTTCCTCCAATTTCTCGGCCACCTCAAAAGATAGGGATGGTAGTGCTGACTCCCTTTATATAATCTCTTATTTCTTCTACGTGTCCCTCTTTTTCCTCTCTTGGTTGTATTGATTGAATATCATATAGGCTAGTATAGAAGCGTTGGAATTCCCTGGGTATGGATTTTGTGTCAGGTACCTGTTTGTCATTCACTCGTAGGCTATGGACATGGGAAGATTCTTGTTGCCTTTTTAATTGCCTGGCCAATAATTTGCCACATTTGTTCCCATGCTCGTAGAATGTGTGTGCAAAAAAATCTATTTATCCTTTGCCCTTCTCTCCTTGCATATCGAGAGCCTCACTCTTACGGTCTCCAATTGTCTGTCGACTTCTGTGTCAAGGTTGCTTCTATGTTTAGTTTCCTATTCATGTATATTTTCCATTAGTCCTATTTCCTTCCTATTTTTTTTTCTTAATTCTGGATCCATGAGCTATTAATTCCCCTCCTGGATCCATGAGCTATTAATTCCCCTCCTAATAACTGCCTTATGGGCTTCCCATATCGAGCTGCTCTCTGTGCCATGAAATTTTAACCCCTTTTTGTGCTCGATGGATCTTGGATAATATTATTGCTGTATATTGCAGTTTATTCAATTTTATTTATTACTTGGACAATTATTTTATCTATGTCTGGATTGGATCTACTATATGCTTTTTTGGATCAATAAATGGATTTATTTCTACAAACTTTCTGGTATCAAGCGTACATATGTTTGAGAGCCATGAGCGCTGGTTCTAGTGTGGTTTTTTTCCATATAGTTTGTTCTGATGCCTCTCCTGATGTGTTTATTTCTAAATAACCTATAATTTTACCTTGTATATCCTCCTATCTCTTTATCATCTAACATGGATTCATTTAGTCTCCATGTTCGTTCATGGTGACCTGCTGCCACCAACACTAGTGTTAGCATGACTGGCGCATGGTCAGATATTGTTATTGGTTTTATAGTAACTCCTTTCACGTATTCCAGGTAATAGTGATCCACCAGATATAAGTCTAACCTGGAGTACACTCTATGGGTTTTGGAATAATAACTGTAATCTCTCGTCCACCAACTATCTACCAAGTGTAGAGAACGTAGATGTTTGAGGGCGCTAAATGATTTCGCTGTTTTTGTTGATGTAGTGTCTATGTTGGGATTCAAGATAATACTTGTCCAATAGTTTCAAAGTTTTCCGTATAAAATCTACTGTACAGGTATTGGGGGCATATATTGAGGCAAATCTGTAACGATGTTTGTACAGCATTCCCTTAATAAAGCGGTATCACCTTTCAGGATCTATTTGCTCTGCTATAACAGTTAAGGGGCATTTTTCTTTCCAAAAGACTGTGGGCCAGATTCACAAAAGGGATACGACGGCGTTTCTCCTGATACGCTGTCGTATCCCTGTTTCTATCTATGCGACTCATTCATAGAATCAGTTACGCATAGATTTCCCTAAGATCCGACAGGTGTAATAGTTTTACACTGTCGGATCTTAGGATGCAGTACCGCGGCCGCCACTGGGGGAAGTTTGCGTCGTAAACCAGCGTCGGGTATGCAAATTAGGAGTTACAGCGATCCACAAAGCTTTTTCCCGTCGTTACATCGCCGCAAGTGTTAGTTTGCCGTCGCAAAGATAGGGCACCTTTTACAAAGTGGAAAATTACTCCACCATGTAAAAGTATACCCGTCTTTCCCGCGTCGCTTTTGAATTTTTTTTTAATTTTTTCTTTTTCCCGGCGCAAGTCTTCTTCTTTTTTTCACGTCGCGATTCACAAAACGTTGGCGCGTCGTAATTTCACGCAAAGCACGTTGGGAAATTTGCGTCGGGAGCATGCGCAGTACGTCCGGCGCGGGAGCGCGCCTAATTTAAATGGTACCCGCCCCATTTGAATTGGCCCGCCTTGCGCCGGCCGGATTTACGATACACCGCCGCAAATTTCCAGGTGAGTGCTTTGTGGATCGGGCACTTAGACAGAAAATTTGCGGCGGTGTAACGTAAATCGGTTACGTTATGCTGCGCCCGGGCTATGTGAGTCTGGCCCATAGTTACTACCCTGGCCCTTGGTGATGGTGCATGAAACCATTGATTGATTGTATTAAGAAAGAGGTAGTTTTGATATAGAACTTGGCATGAAATGTGTCTCTTGCATGAACACTGTCCACAGCCTGATGACGCAGTTCATGCCATAAATGACTTTTTTTTTATTTTTTTGGTGAGTTATAACCCTCTTACATTATGTCCTTTTTAGTGAACTAGCCATTTCCTATTTCTTCAATAAATCTAAATATTTTGAACCTTTTTTTAAACATTTATCGTCTAATTTTCTTTCTCGTTTAGGGATCCTGCAAAAAAAAATAAAAAATAGTCCGGACCTACCACAACATAATTCTTTATTATATAGAGTGTACCAACTAGCAGGAGGGTGGGCCCGAGTGGGTACCACCTGACCATCCTGAGCCCTCCTGCCCATATGCAATATGCAGCTTAATCAGTCCCTTATAAAGACATTCCTAATTCTAAATATAAAAAAAAAACATAAAAACAAGCTTTTCTATTCTAGTAAGTAGCAAGCGGGCTTGAGTTTTCTAAATTTCTCTTATTCGGGAATATCTTTTACTTTAATTGTGCTTCCTTCTAAATGCTGTTCTGTCAGGGGGGAGGAAGAAAAAAAAAAAGGTCCCATGTGTTTTTTTTCCCCAGTGCGTTATCACCGCTTCCCTGAGATCCTCCACTGCCTGTTTGCATGATTGCTCTACTGTGGATATTAATTGCTGTATAGCTGCTTTTGTGGGGAGTGCCCTGATGAGACCTCTAATCTCCCTCATCACAGACTGCTCCTGTCTCATCTGCATCAGTTGTGGTATGCCTTTTTATAGGTGTTATGGCCGAATTCAGAGATGTTCGTGGTGTTACATCTTTTGATGTGATTTCTGTCTTTAAAGGGCTCTCCCCTGGTCTTTCGGCATTCCAGTCTGTTCCCATTGGGGCTGCTGAGACTTTAGGGGGCTGATTGTCTCACTAGGGGTCAGTAAATCCTCTCTCGGGGTCCTCCCGCCACTGCATGCCACTGTTCTTACTTTTTCCATTGGGGCTATTATGGGAGTTGTTAATATGTCCGTCCCGTGCTTTGTTGGGGTGTCTCCTAGATTTGGAAACCCATTTTTTCCCCTCCTAGGTTCACTACCCCTCTGGTCGTCGTCCTCCATACCTCTTGGAACCTGTGGTGTGTTCCTCCAGTCTCATGGATTCTCTGTCTCCAGCCTGCTCTCCGCCTCCCACGGGGCTCTGGTTCTGTCCATAGACACTGTGGCTTATGGTCGGTGAGCCTCGTCCCCCTCTCATATGAGCTGCAGCGGTCTCCAGACTCCTGTACTTCTTCCCTCAGTTCCATGCTGCAGCTCCGATACCGCTCTCTCCTCTTTGCAGCGTTCAATACGCCCTCAGCCTGCCTGCCACACTCCTGCGGCAGGCTGGAGCGCAGATCTCCATGTTGTCATCTCCACCTCTTCCTCTGCAGCCCCGCTCAATACTACTCCCCTTGGACCTGCTGGATCAGCTGTCGGCTATAGGCTATAGTTATAAAAAGAAAAATTTGCGCTAGGTGCAAAAATATGTGAATAAATGAATAGATGTATCTTTGACAGATGTCCTGCCACTAAACACCACAACCTTGATATAAGGCACAACAGAAATATATATACAATAAAAGTGTAGTGCTGAATGATGAACCATATGCAACCTGTAAATATATAGTGAAAAAAAGTATGAAAAACAAAAACATTTATATACCAAAACATTTTAAATAGTGAACAGTGAATCACTAAAGTTCATAAGTGAAAAAACACCTGAGGAGAAAGATGAAAGTTCAATATATTCATGTAGACCTCCAGTGATATGTGATAAATAAATGGAATCCAATGTGTGAAGAGACCCGCAACCAGGAGAAGAAATGAAGGCTTACCAACTAGCCAGTGACCACCCTTCTCAGGGGGGTCAAAACAGGCTCAGCAGAGTGATGGTCCTCACTGGAGCATAAGGGAATCCTTCAAATTACGACCGCTCACAAATAACACTTCCACAGTTCCCAGATGGGTGATCCATATAGCCATAGGCTATAGACTTCTAATTAGCCATACGCTGTCGTCTCGTTGTATAGGGCCCAGGTGTGTGAGGGAGCTCTCACCTCACGTCCGCTCCTCCCATCAGTTGGAGTGTTCATCGTTACCCCTTATGTTCACCTAATCAGGTCCCTAATTTTTCAAACTTTCATTGGCATCCCTGATGTCATTTTGTACATGGGGAGGGCAGCGTCTACAATATCCTCCCAGGAGTATAGTATGGGGGGGGGGGGGAGAGGCAAACAACAATCTCATAAAAATGTCTTACCCCTGTTGGAATATTAATATATATGTGTATGTATTTTACATATGGTGTTCTATGTGGGCATTTTAGGACAAGTCCATTCTACACATCAAAAGGGTGCTAAGGTTGTGCAGGCCACATTAGTATATGTTAATTTAATTACACATATCAAAGGGGACTTGATGTTAATATGCAACAATGCAAATTAGGGCAGTTGATGACAGCAGCTGTTTCCGGCTGGGGGTCATTATCTGTCACTCTGAAAGACAAAGTGTAGATCAAAGACGGCCAATCAAATTGCTCAGCCATTCAGTGTATAGGCAATATAATCTGGAGTCTTCTTGTCATTCTAAAATGATTATGAAGGCACAGGTCCAGGAAAAAAATGGAAAGACCCCAAAACTAGATGCTGCATTTTCCCAAGTCTCGAGGCAAACAGACTTGGCCTTTGAGGACATGGGGGTTCTGTCCAATGCAACGGACAAGAGGATGGACTCCCTCTTAAAAAGGTCATGGGACTCCACGGTGGGAAGCCTAAAACCAGCTATGGCAGTCACTGTAGTGTCCCGAAATGTAGTTTTGGTTTACTCAGATACAAGCCCACATTGAGGAGGGAACTGCAAACGAACAGGTTCTATCCTCTTTCCCCATGCTCCTGCGAGGCATCGCTTATATCTCAGATGCTTCAGCAGAATCGGTACGGATGGAAGCCATATCCTCCGTCTTATCCAATTCTACAAGAAGAGCCCTGTGGTTAAAGACATGTGGGGGGACTGCGCGTCTAAAGCCAAACTTTGTGGGATCCCATTCACAGGGGACTTGCTGTTTGGACCAGGGTTGAAAAAAGTGCTGGATTGCACAGCGGATAAAAAAAAGCATTTCTGCTGAAGCATAAACCAGCCTGGGGACAGCCGCAACAAAAATAAAAAGGCAAAGAGGGGAAACAAATTCCTGCTTCAGAGCACCCAAGGCCTAAAACCAAAAAGACCTTGGGTACAGAGAGGAAAGGGCAAAGGAGGGGCAATTTTTATTCCTTAACAAGCCTGCAACAAACAATGACAAAACATTCACGGTGGGAGGAAAACGGGGGACCTTCCTCTCACAAAAAGATATCCTCAAATTAGTTCATACTAAGAACGATAGGAAACGGGAAGTACTTGGAGTTCTCAAGATCACCACCAAACAGGTTTTACATCAACGAAAAAAAAAGAAAATAGCCAAATGATTAATGAAAGCCATAAAATAACAAAAAAAAAAAAACAGTCATTTCCAGAATACCAATAGAAGAAAGAGCTCAGGGTTTCTACTCCCATATGTTTGGAGTACAAAAACCCTAAGGGAAGGTCAGGCCTATACTCAACCTCTAAATCTATCCATAATCTATGAAAGATTCAGGATGGACTCCATATACTCCGTAAAAGCCTTATTACCTCCAAACTGCTATATGGCTTCCCTGGAATTAAAGGATGTGTACTTGCACATTCCGATAAATCGGAGTTGCCAAAAATCTCTAAGATTAGCAATAAGAACAAAGAAGTAGACCATGCACCTTCAATTTCAGGCTTTGGCCTTTCCTCCTTGCCTCAAATTTTTACAAAAACTCTGGTAGAGGCTGTAACGGCTACCCACTGGTAGTGAGGGGTATCGGCCGTTGGAGACGTCCTTTTTGCTGACAAGTTATGATATGCAGGTACCGCCGGTATATCCCATCGAACGCCCTTTCAAGAAACGAGATGGGCTACGTTTGTAGAGTCAAGCAGGACTGACTTTTAGCCTAGGTTCACACTGCTGCGAATTCAAAATCGCGGTAAAATGCGCGATTTTGCGCGATTTCGGCCGCAATTTAATGTAAATCGCGGCCCGAAATCGGAAAAAGTAGTACAGGAACTCGCAGATGCGGCGTCGCACTGATTAGGACAGTGCCATTGCCGCCGATTTGAGATGCGATTTGACATGTCAAATCGCATCTCAAATCGTTCCAAATCGTACCCAGTGTGAACCAGGGCTTAATGCCACATTTTCCTCCTTATATCTGGTTACAAACTGTACAGAAACAAATGACACTCCCCCCCCACCCAGGGGGGGCTTCAATACACATACTTTGAAATAATGACATTCCCTTAAGCCAATCAGTCGCTAGCCGTTTTGGCTCCTAAACTTAGCTTGATCAGACAATAGAATTCAATTAACCTTTAAAACAATTATCACTCACACATAATCCCCATCAGCATACACCTCACAGGGGGCTGTTACCTACACAAAAGAGAGTTCATTAGCTATGCAAAGGGTACATTAGCATTCAGCAGTGAAAGAGACCCTTGTCCAATTAACCCTTTGAGCTCAGAATACAATGTGGTACATCCAATTGTGACAAGCCATGCAGTTCCTTGTAGTCCTCCCTGCATGAAGATTATCGATGTCTCGGCAGCATGCATAGGTCCGTTACAGAGGCCCTGGCGACATTTCAAGTCAAGGGAATATCCATCATCTATCTAGACCAGGGATATGCAATTAGCGGACCTCCAGCTGTTGCAAAACTACAAGTCCCATCATGCCTCTGGGTGTTATGCTTGTGGCTGTCAGAGTCTTGCTATGCCTCATGGGACTTGTAGTTCTGCAACAGCTGGAGGTCCGCTAATTGCATATACCTGATCTAGACGATCCTGAACCTGAAGTACACACAAGCATTTCTAGAAAATCTAGTTTGGTTGGTAAAGAGATAAATCCAACCCAAACCCCACTCAGAAAATAATATACTTGGGGTATATACTAGACTCGGCTCAACAAAAGGTGTTTCTACCCGGGGAAAAGATCCAAGAGGCGATGAAAGAATTACAGGCCAATCAACCATGCTCCATAAGACGAATAATGTCAACATTAGGGTTACTAACATCGGCAATCCCAGCAGTACAATAGGCGGGTTTACATTTTCTGCCCCTACAGATGTTTATATTACAGTTTTTCTTTATTGTTTTGGCTCATTTCTTGAAACCGAAATGACATTCTCAAAACTAAGATCATTTGGCAAAACAGTCTTACAGTTACAGCACAACACTATAACTCACGTGCAAAAGCTCATATCTCTCCCAAAACTGTTCACTCAAAACCATATTCAAAACCATATTCCTTTCCCATATAAAGAGTCAGTGTCCCCAAAATGGCAAATATTGTTCTCAATTGCTTTGGCTCATTTCTTGATACAGACCAGACATTCTCAGCTCTCTTGGTGCTTTTGCCAAAATAACCTGGATGGTTCAGCACAACACCATGGTGCACCTTCAAAAGTTCATATCTTTCCCAAAACAGTTCACTTGTGTCAAAACTAAATGTCTTTCTCATTCAAATAGTCTGTGCCCACAAAATGTTTCATCCCTTTGGCATTGTGTAAGCACTGCAAGTCAAAATGTTTAGATGTTTTGTCTATGGCAGAGGACCATTGAAATATCCCTCATGTCCCCCTTTCAGTCTTAGCCCAGTCCTTCATTGACAATGGTTACTGTATAGTTTTTGTCTAGCTAATTGAATACAATTGTGTATAAAACTGGAAAAAAAAAAAAAAGATTTTAGGGTAAGAGTAGCCTCCAAGGTTTGACATCACACATTGCACTCATACTGCCAAGGAAAAATTACTTTATTGTATTGTAACCGTTATTATTCACAGACAAAGTAACTTCCATACATCAGAGTAAAAAGAAAATGTATACAGCATAATATACAGAAATATAAACAAACAAACAAAAAACAAGAAAAATTACATTTAGCCTACAATGCTGTAAATAAAGCTGGAGTTTCACAACTACTGTAACATCTCTTCACTGGTCGCTGTCCCCACCCTCCCTCTCCTGGCCACCGTCCTCACCCTCCTGCCCATCCACACGATGCTGTCTGTCTGGCCACAGAATCTCGTCAACATCGCAGCGTATATCCTCCCTTGCGATGCAACGAGGGAAGAAACGGCGTGCATGTCCCAACTATCCCCTACACTGATCTCCTGTAATATCCTCACAGGCAGCATCCATTGCATGGAGCAGGGACCTCTGATCTTGAGCCCGATGCTCATACACTCTCCACCTCCAAGCAGAGAAAAACTCCTCAATAGGATTGAGGAAAGGAGAGTAAGGTGGTAGGAACACCATATCCATCCTTGGATGACCAGTGAACCAGGCCCTGATAAGTGCGCCACGGTGGAAATTCACATTGTCCCATACAATTATATATTGTGGTAGGTGAGGCCCTATGAGACCTCTCTCATTTTCAGGGATCAAATCCAAATGAAGGCGGTCCAAGAAGATAAGGAGTTTCTGTGTATTGTATGGGCCAAGACTGGGGATGTGAGTGGCCACACCATTCTCACAAATGGCTGCACACATAGTTATATTGCCCCCTCGCTGGCCTGGGACATCCACTGTGGCCCGGTGGCCAATAAAATTACGGCCACGTCTTTGGCCCTTGGCCAGGTTTAAGCCAGCCTCATCCACATACACGAGTATGTGAGAGGTCTCATTTCCTTCTGTTGTAAAATTAATATAGATGTGTAGGTATTTAAAATATTGTGTTATATGTATGGCATGGTATATCTGTGTTACATACAGGCATTCAAAATTACACATCAAAAGGGTGTTTGCTGACCAAAAGGGTTAGTGGCCAAACACAGATCAAGAGGTACAGAGGACCCTTTGATGTGTTAATCTTATCTAAGACTAGGTGTGTGAGATGGCCTGGTACTTCCTTACATACATAAGGAAGTATTTATTGATGGTAATTAGACTTGGGGGTTTTCATTCAGGGAAACAGTTGGTTGACCTGGAAGAACCACTCCCTCCAGTGTGAGGCCAGCTTTTGAGGCAGTCAAGCTGGCATTCAGTCGGTCTTGTCACTGAGAAACATGGCACAGGACTAGAAGTGGAGAGAATATACCCCTATGTATTCTCTGCATGGACATATGTTGTTCTGGAAGTGATCAGAACATGTATTCTCTGGGGGCGTGGCCTGGACGGGCATGTGAGCGGTCGCACTGCACGGAGCTCCCACTAATAATCCTGCATCGATCCTGTTCCCGGCGATCGGCTTAATCGCACTATCACACTGCACTGACCATAGCGGAGGGTGACTGGGTGGTCGGCAAGGCCTCGGATGAACCGTAAACCGGAGAAGGGAGCTGCAGCAGCGGCGGCCATGGAATTCCAAGATGGCGCTGGAGCCTCTCAGCAGCAGAAGGCAGCGCGTGGGGACGACAAACAACCTGAGGCTTGCGGTAAGGCGTCCAAGGCGCACAAACAACACGGGAAAGAGCCCCCTAAGGACATGTTATATTACACGCAGAAACTGTAAGGCCCCACTAGTTCCACCGCTCCGCCACCGCTGACATGGGCACAGAGAGTTTAGGGGCAAAATGGCGACTCAGCCATGGATGACACGCTGCCGCAGGAGAACTCCTCGGGCACCATACATGATTTATTTGGGGAGATGCAGGAAGATGCCCCACAGCCTACCCTTAGTGAAATCCTCCCGGCTGTGCAGAAATGCACGACCATGGTTACTGCCTCGGTGGACGGCCTGAAAGTGCAATTTGGGGAGCTCACTGAGACGGTGTCCCTTATGCGCCATGACATCCAGAAGATCAGGGAGAGGACCACGGCTGTGGAGGGCCGCATCAGTGAGGTGAAGGACTTGCTGCCACCCCTCACTAGGGACACCAGATCTGCATTACAGCAATCTGCACAGGTCAATGTAAAGACAGACGACATCCAGAACCGCCTGAGAAGGAATAATGTCCGCATAGTGGGTCTCCCAGAGAAGGTGGAGGGCAGGGATCCCACGACCTTCATAGAGACTTGGCTTCAGGACATTTTTGGCAAGGAGGAATTCACCACACTGTTTGCGGTGGAGAGGGCACATCACACGCCTCCCAGACCCCTTCCCCCTGGCAGTCCACCCAGATCCATGCTGGCCAGACTCTTAAACTACCGGGACAGGGAAATAATCCTGCGACTGGCCAGGGAAAGGGGAGCGGTCCACTATAATGGAGCCAAGATATCGTTCTACCCTGACTTCTCGGCTGAGGTGCAGCGCAAGAGAGGCAAGTTTGCTGAGATAAAGAAACGCCTGCAGAGGATCCAAGTAACGTACACTATGCTGTACCCGGCCAAGCTGCGGGTCACAATGAGAGGCCAAGCTACCTTTTTTTAATCCGCCGCGGAGGCAGCAGAGTGGCTTGATCACAATGAACAGGACCTGAGGAGACGCCGCGAGGCAAATAGAGGAGATTTAGTCCCTGCGGTCGCTCCCGCACGGCCGTCGTGTTCGCCGCAGACCAGATAAGTTTGTTTCCTGCAAGCCGGGATTTTACTTGTTCATAATGTGTTAGCATTTGATGAGAGCTTCAGAAGTTGAAGTATACCCCCTCTGGAATCTATGCTACAGCGGGGGGTTTGCACCTACATGATGGGACTACGATGTGGACACCTAAAGTTAGTCCTAGAATGTTTGCAGTTTTTTCTACATTGCTCACAAGAATACACTACTTGATGCACTTTTGTATTCTGGACCCCTGGCGGCCACGTCGGTGGCCTTGCCTGCTTGAGGTGACCCTGAGGCCTCGGGCTCTTGTCAGTGATTACTGTTTGATTCAGCCATGGCCACCACCCCGATAGTGACTTGGAATGTGCGAGGTGTACATGATCCGCTAAAACGCACCATTTTGGGGTTTCAAGACACTCACCTCACGAGAGACACAGTCGAGTGTCTGGGATTTTCCTGGGTGGGCAAGGCATACCACTCCACTCATACCTCATACTCACGGGGGGTGAGTGTGCTGGTGCATAAATCCTTGGCCTACCAGGAAATAGACGCAGCAGTGGACACTCTCGGAAGATATGTATTTTTATATTGCAAGGTGTTTACAGTGACTATGGTAATAGCTTTTGTGTATATACCCCCCCTTTCTCGATGGAGGTTTTGCAGATGCTCCTGTCCTACCTGGTTAATAAACCTGATGTCCCTTTTATGGTTATGGGGGACTTTAATGCATGCATGGATCCTAGGGTGGACAGGCACCCTCCGGCCCAGGTGCCCCAAGGGGGCAGGGGGACAATACTGAGCAGATTACTGGGGGAGGTGGGCTGGATAGATGTTTGGAGAGCTAGGTACCCCACAACTAAGCAATTCTCATGTTTTTCTAAGACACACGGGTCCCTGTCCCTTATAGATATGTGTATGGGGTCCTCTCAGGTTCTCCATATGGTCCCCAGGGTGGAATATTTCCCCAGGGGGGTATCTGACCACTCTCCGTTGGTAGCTCACCTGGTTACCCGCCCGGTGTCCTCCCTGCCAAAAGCCCCGTGGAAATTAAATGCCTTTTGGCTGAAGTTGTTCACTTCCCCTGACCGTGTTGTGCGTCGGATAGATCAGTACTTCCTAGAAAATTGGGGTGGGGTGGACCGGGCCCTGGGTTGGGATGCCTTCAAGGCCTGTCTGAGGGGAACATTTATTGAGGAGATTGCGTCCATAAAACACAACTCGTCTGCTCTCTTAGAGATCAGGTGAGGCAATTGGAACTTACTTACATTGTAGACCCCTCGGAATCCGTGAGGGAGGCATGGATGTCGGGCCAGGACTCCCTGGACCGGCTGAGATCCTCCGCCGCGGAACAAAAGCGTTTCTTCACCAAGCAGGCCTACTATGAGGAGGGGGAGAAGACTGGCTGCCTTTTGGCCAGAATTGCCAGGTTGCAGCAGGCGTCCCCTGCCATAGGAGCGATCCGTGGTGCTCAGGGGCGACTGGTGAACGATCCAGAGTTGATTATAACAGAGTTAGCTGCTTTTTATTCCGAGCTGTACAAGTCGTGGGATGACTTCACGGATGAGGAGCTGCAGCGCTATATTGGTGCTGTGGCTCTCCCGACTTTGAGTGACGGGGCGAGGACTGAGATGGAGAAGCCGCTCACCCTGGAGGAGCTCTGGGAGGTGGCCGCCTCCTTTCCCACGTGTAAAGCCCCGGGGGATGATGGGATCCCCATGGAGGTGTATACTCAATACGGGGAGGTGATGCTGCCCAAGTTACTTGAGGTGTTCAACTCCTCTTTTGACTCGGGTGACCTGCCTCCATCCATGACGAGGGCGAACCTTATTTTGCTACTGAAGGCGGGCAAGGATTCCCTGGATGCCGGCTCGTATAGGCCTATATCACTCTACAAAGCGACGTTAAAATTCTGGCGAAGGTACTGGCCTTACGGGTAAACAAAATTATCCTGTCCATCACCCACCCCGACCAGGCAGGATTTATGCCACGCAAATCCACCGCGACTAACCTCCAGCGGTTGTACTTAAATATGCAGACCCCCTCGGACTCCGCCGGCAGTAGTGCACTGTTGTCGATTGATGCCAACAAGGCCTGGGCAGTACTGGCTAGGTTTGGCTTTGGCCCTAATTTCCTGAGATGGGTCAAGCTTCTGTATGCTACGCCACAGGCGGCCATACGCATGTCTGATAGGATGTCCCACGCTTTCACTCTGGGCAGGGGGACCAGGCAGGGTTGTCCCCCCTGCTCTTTGCCTTGGCTATCGAGCCCCTTGCGGCTCTGGTAAGAGACTGCTGGGCGGTTCGGGGTATTGGATACGGCGACATGCATGAGAAAATCATGCTGTACGCTGACGACATGCTCCTTTTTTTGGAGGACGCGGAGGACTCTCTTGCGGTAGGTCATGGCCCTATCACTGACTTCGGCAGAGCTTCTCAGGCCTTACCATCAACTGGACAAAGTCAGCCCTAATGTTCCCTAGATGGGGCGCCCGCGCCCGGGGGTAGCCTTTCTTGCCCCGTCCCTTGGTGTCATCTTTTAAATATCTAGGGGTCTGGGTATCCCCCACAATAACGGATTACTGTAAATTAAACGTGTACCCCTTGCTGTCCAGATTCAGAGACAAGATTCACATTTGGAACAGACTGAAAATGTCCCTTGCGGGTAAAACAAACCTCATTAAAATGATATTGATGCCGCAACTGCTATATTTTCTCCATAACACGCCTATAGTTATCACCCTCAAAATATTTCACTGGAAGTCGAGGGAGCCCCCCACGGCCAAGACATGGATACAACACGTGGGTAGAACACTCTTAATGGAAAAATACATATATCAACACAGAGGGAACACAGGGAAATTTCTTAAACTATGGGATCCATGGCTTGCGTCACCTGGTTTGAGCCCCTTGGAATTGGTACAGGCAAGACTACTTGGGGGAGTGTAGGGGCAGAGGCTAACAGCAGGGATTCTCAGTTGGTCACTTGGTGGGATTTCTATATGGGGGGGAGGGAGGAGGGGTGGAAGGGCGGGCGGGGCAGGGGGTTCAGTAGACTATGTTACACTGGTAGTGGTTCTAAGCAGAATATCTGTTATTTTGATTATGTGACATATTTTTTGACCTGCAATTTTGCTGTCTTGACTGATGGAATACAGTGTGTAGGATGTCATTCTTTCATTGTTTGTATGTTTTGTGAGCAATAAAAACCTTTTTGATAAAAAAAAAAAAAAAAAAAAGAACATGTATTCTCTAAGATGAGACTTTGAATTACTCTGTTGGATTTTCTAACCCTCTGTGGACTTTTGGAACTTTGTTCTGTATGGGAAGATCCATTAAATGCCTTCTCTGGATATGAGATCATTACATTGGTGCCGTTCAAGTGACCAGAAGCGCATTTTCAGAACTTAGTAACAGAAGTCGGTGGTGACAGCAATCCTGTGAGTTGGACAGAAGTCTGATGGAGACCCAATAGCTGTGCTGTGACTCTAATGTCTGGTTGTGACATAAGAGAGTCTGATATACAAGATTAAACAAGTTTGGAACCCCAGAATTATTCTCTGGAGACTGGAAACTGAAGAAAGAAAAGACTGCCGTGTACTAGAAGACCGGAACTGGCAAGGTGAAGCCTCAAATGCGGTGAGTAAAATATTTCCTTTTTTTAATTATTAATAATATAGTCAAAATGCTTACTCAGTGTGAAGCTAGTGTCAGTTCTGATAAAGTTAACAGATGGGTATTAAAATGTATTAAGCGTCCTTATGAAATTCCAGAAAAATGTAAGCAGACGTGGACTATGATGAAGGAATTTTTAGAGAAAAGTGTTTTTGATAGCAAAATTTCAGAAAGTTAAAGAAAAGGTTGTATTGTGCAGGGCTTGTTGTCTTGCTGTTTAAAAATGGAAAGTTCTTTGAATGATAAGGTTGAGGAAATTGCGCAGTTACAGAGTGCAGTTGATAATAGCCATAAGGTTTGTCAGAGGTTACAAAACCAATCAGAAACCGAGACAGTAAATTTAAAATTGCATGCAGTTACTATTGGCGGAGCTTTGCATGAGAAATCTAAACGTTGTGATGAATTATCAGAGGAAAATGAGAGATTAAAATTAAGAATTATGGAATTGGAGAAGAGATCTCAGGAATGCAGATGTGCATCAAATCTTGGATTAAGCAATCTGCAGCAAAATACAAACTTTCTATCAAATGAAACAGAACCTCATATAAAATCTGATAATTCATTGCCAGCCGCACCCACTGTGACCACCACGGTTTATAACAATAATAATACAGGTGAAGTTCAGCTTGTAATGAATCATTTGAAACCAAAAGAACTAGATGCAATTTTTAAAGCAATAGGAATGGTTCCCTGCCATGATTTAAACAGATTTTTAAAATGGTTTTGTGACTTGCAGCAGGTCAGAGATATGTACAATCTCAACCCATCTGACTTAGAAAGAGTTTTGCAACATTCCTTAGGAAATAGTCTTTGGACGAGAATTAAACAGATCTGTCTTCAGCCTCTGAGGACAAGGGACATATTACTGGAGTATGGAGTACGGTCTGATTTTGCGATTCACAGGAAGATCCAACAGATGCAGAGTGAATCTCTCTATGAATTGTCACACAGGATATCTACTGTTATGGAATTGTTGGTTGGTAATAATCTTGCATTTGAGCGGTGAGGCTCGATACATATCAGTATGTTTCTAGATGCTTTGCATGAAAATATCAAACAAAATATTTTATTAGTTACCCCGAATCCTCATGATTTAAAAGACGTATTGTTAAGAGCAGATCATTTATGGAAAAGGTCAAATGAGCAAGCTGTCAGAATTGATGTAGCCACATTGTTTAGGAAAAACACTGAACAGAAAGATCAGAAGATAATATCTAATGATCACATCTCTGGGTCAAACATAGGTGATATTAACATGAAAACAGAGCTGACCAAAATAATAAGAAGAAAAAGACCTGGATATCATTTCCTCAGTTAAAACAGAAATATGACCACCTGAAGATTGAGTATGATAAGATGAAAATAGAATATTACACATTATTGGAACAGTTAAAGGGCCCAGATCTGTTTTTTTAATTACACTTCTATAGCAGTGGGGGTGAATTAGCTTTAAACTCTAGACTGTAAATAGTACTTTGTTTAAGGTCCTTGCTAATAAGTTTTTGTCTGAGAGTTTTTGTCTTTCAGGTACATTTCTGGAGATACTGGTTTGCATATGAATAGCAGGAGAAATTGCTGGTTAGTGGGGGAGAAACGCTGAATGGACAGTATATCACTATACAAGTGAATATCTCTCAATATTCATCAAGCAATGGACTTTTTTTTTGAACATTCAAATTTCCTTTTCTTAATTTTTTTTTTTTCAATGGACTTATCCAAGCCCTATTTTTTCAATTTCTCCCTTTCCCTGATATATTTTGCTTTTTTATTATGTTTTATTCCTTGAACTTAATCTTAAAACCAGAGCGAAGCATTTAAACCAAAAATAATTTTATAACATATGTACATATGACATAATGCATATTGATATCAATAGATTTGACATCTGAGGTGATGCAGCACAATGGCTTAGCATAGCATAAATTATAGTATGTTGGGTGGTTTTCCTAAATTTAAAAGAGGGGTGAGTGAAATTCATCACTCTAGTCATGATTTGAAACTGAATGTTGAATCAGTTGTTTATAATATGCTGAAGGCTGTGACACATATGGATGAGAAAGACCTTTCTACTTTTCATAAAAATACTGGCAAGAATTTCCACTGCCACCTTGTCTGGACAGAAGATCTGATAAACACTGATGTCAAGCTAATTCTATCTAAACCATCGCATTGGGGAATATATATTTATATGTTGGTAGATCATTCTGGTGGAATTATGGACTGAATGATACAAAGAACAGCTCTATTAAAGGCAATGAGGGGTCAGCCTACAGCATATTATGAAAGCAAATTGTCGCTGGCAATCAACAAATTCAGAATATTGAGGGTTTGGTGTTAAAGGAACCAAGTGTCCTGATTGGTGGATTAATGATTGAAGGTGTCAAGTGCAAGGAAATAGTTTGCAGCACAGAATATTTACTGCCGTATCCAAACCTTTTTGACCTTGAAAGGGACTGCTGGTATATGAATGGTTCTTCTTACTATGAAGTGTTTGTGTAAAACCATCTTTAAAAATGAAAACTTTTCATGGGGCGTGGCCTGGACATGGCTAAGTGAGGACGCAAAACTTTTGAGCTCCCGGCCTTGTCCTCCCTTTTGCCGGCCAGAGAGCTGAAAATACAGGCATGCAATCTGCCAAAAAGAGCAAGAGCAGAGCTTCGACCCGACTCACCCGTTCTGGCGTTAAAGCAGGCGATCTATACCGATATTTCGGCCTCCAGACACCGATTTCGCCGGGAGCAAGAGTGGCGGCGCCACGAGGCAGCCCACGTGGAGGCCCTGCAGAGGACCCAGACCAAGACATCTGGACCTTCCGCCCGGACGATACACCTGAAGACCCCGCTGCACCGGAGGTACTAGAGACACTAAACCCGATCATGTCGGCCTTGGCCCCGGTTCCGGGAGGTATGTCAGCGGAGCAGGAGATACGGGCACTGCTGCAGGCCCTCCCCACCAGATCCGACATAGAGACTCTAATCCTCAAACTCGAGGAGACCCACCGGCAGGACTTTCAAGAAGTGCGGGCGGAGGTGTCCTCGCTGACGGACAGAGTGTCCTCGGGTGAAGGATCGTTGGCGGCACTGGAGCAGCGGGTGGCCGGACTGGAGCGGGACAGAGACCACCACAGAGAGGCTGCGATCACGCTTCAGCTACACAATTAGAGGAGGTGGGGATCCGCCAACAGGGTCGTGGACAGAGGAGACACCGGGCATTCCCGGGCGAGGAGCAGCGTGAGTAGGCCGTAGGCTGCAATTCCCAGTCCCCCATGTTCCCCATGGTTGTGCCACTGGTGACTCCCAAACCCCTGTTCCAGTTAACTCGACAACCCCTCTGTCATGGTCTTACCTCTCTCCTGTCTCCTTCGTTTGACATGTGCTGGCGGCATCTTGGTTTCTGGGTCTCTTGTAGCCTCCCACCCTGCGGCTCCTCCTTCCCACTGGGAGGAGCTGGATGCCTGGCTCATATATATAGGAGGTCTGTGGCTCAGTTCCTTGCTTGGTCCTCCTGTGTTCACATGCTTCTAAGACTGCTGCTGCTTCTGGTTCCAATCCTGGCTTCGTCTGACTTCCCTGCTGGTTCCTGATCCTGGCTTCGTCTGACTTCCCTGCTGGTTCCTGATCCTGGCTTAGTTGACTACCCTTCTGGTTCCTGACCTCTGGCTTCGCAAGACTCTGCTTCGGTTTCACCATCCGTTTGACTTTTGCTTTACAGCTTGATTTTCAATAAAGCCTTCTTATTTGCACTTATCTCTTGTTGTACGTCTGGTTCATGGTTCCGTAACATTAGGACAAGCCATGAATTTTGACGGTACAGGGCCATCCTCGCTACCCCACACTGGTTGCCAGACTTGATCAGCAGGATTACCTGTTGGGTCAGTTCGCCGTGGCGTTGCAAACCCTGCTTGAACGCACGGCTCATTTCGCTCCCGTTGCCGATGGGTCGGTTGTCGCTCCTGGGCCCGCTCCTACTGCCGCTCCGGTTGTTGCGCCAGAGTCTACCCCGACACCTGTGTTGTGCCTGCGGTGTTTCGGGGTATGACCGGTTCTGCCCCCCCTCCACAGCGATTTGGGGGAGAGCCAACTCAGTGCCGAGGTTTCCTTAACCAAGTGGGCATTTATTTCGAGTTGCTGCCACATGCCTTTCCCACTGAGAGATCAAAGGTGGGCTTCTTGATCTCGCTGCTCTCGGACAAGGCCTTGGCCTGGGCCAGCCCTTTATGGGAGAACAACAATCCGGTGGTTGCCGAGTTTTCCGGTTTTGTTGCTTCTCTTCGGAAGGTATTCGATGTGCCGGCTCGCGCCGCCTCTGCTGCGAAGCTCCTTATGTCCGTCAGACAGGGTTCACGATCCGTAGCCGAATACGCCATTGAGTTTCGTACCCTGGCAGCAGAGGTGGGCTGGAATAATGAGGCTCTGGTCACTGCTTTCTCTCATGGTCTCTCGGATGCCTTGAAGGATGAGGTTGCAGCTAAGGACCTACCAGTGGAGCTCGAGGCTCTTATTTCTTTCCTGATTTTGATTGACACCAGACTCAGGGAGAGGACCTTCCTTTAAGGAGAGCCTGCGGAGGCCTCCTAACAGTTTGGCGCCTACGTTTGCTTGTCCCACCCGTGCCTCCCTCTCCTCCCACGCCTCCTGGGGGTTGACTTGTCTGGGGGTGAACCCATGCAGCTGGGGTTTGCTCGCCTGTCCGAGGGGGAGAGGGTACTCCGGAGACGCGAGGGCCGATGCATGTACTGTGGTCTCGGTGGGCATTTTCGTTTGGCATGTCCGAACCGTCCGGGAAACGCTCGCACCTGAGATCCTGTCGGGGGCAGATCTTGGGTGGAGTCTCCTCGTCCCCGGTTTCCCGTGTTGATAAACCACTGATCACTGTTGTCCTCTCCTGGGTCGGGGGTCGGTGACGACCCAGGCGTTGGTGGACTCTGGTGCTGGTGGTTTTTCATTGATAGTGAGTTCGCTGCCGCCAATTCCCATTCCTCTGCAGGCTCGAGGTTCCCCGCTGGCTCTAGAGGCGATAGACGGCAGACCCCTCCAGCCGTCACACGTGACTCATGAGACCCTTCCAGTGGGGATAGCCATTGGTGCCGTTCAAGAGAGTCGGTCTGCTTCCAGGTTATTTCGTCTCCACATACTCGGTGGTCTTGGGGTACCCCTGGCTCCAGAAGCATAATCCGACTTTCGACTGGAGATCGGCCGAGATCCTCTCATGGTCACCACAGTGTGGGGCTAGTTGCAATCCATGGGCCTGTCAAGTTGCTGTGTACTTCTTGGACTGTCTGTTGCCTCCTGATACGAGGAGTACCGGGATGTATTCGATAAGGTGCGCGCAGTTGCCCTACCTCCGCACCGCCCATACGATTGTGCCATAGAGTTACAACCTGGTGCCATTCCTCCTCGCGGCAGGGTCTATCCACTGTCGGTTGCGGAGAATGAGGCCATGGAGGAGTACGTGATGGAGGCGCTGTCCCGTGGTCACATTCGCAAATCCTCGTCCCCGGCAGGGGCTGGATTTTTCTTGTGAAAAAGAAGGGCGGTGAGTTGAGACCTTGCATCGATTACAGGGGCCTTAATCGCATCACGATCAAGAACGCTTACTCGATACCCTTGATTTCTGAGCTGTTCGATCGCCTTAAGGGGGCCACGGTCTTTACCAAACTCGACCTGAGGGCGGCAATAACCTGGTAAGGATCAAGGCGGGGGCGATGAGTGGAAGACCGCGTTTAACACCAGGACCGGTCATTATGAATCCTTGGTTATGCCCTTTGGGTTGTGCAATGCGCCCGCAGTCTTTCAGGAATTCATCAACGATGTTTTCCGTGACCTGTTGCAGCAGTGTGTGGTGGTCTATTTGGATGACATCTTGGTATACTCTGAATCCATGGAGGCCCACATTCTGGATGTCAAGCGAGTGTTGCAACGGTTACGAGAGGACAAGCTGTTCGGTAAGCTTGAGAAATGCGAATTTCACCGATCCCAGGTAACCTTCTTAGGTTACATCATTTCCGCTGAGGGGTTCTCCATGGACCCTGAGAAGGTTTCGGCTGTCTTACAGTGGCCTCAGCCCAGTGGTCTTCGTTCCTTGCAGCGCTTTTTGGGCTTCGCCAATTATTATCGGAAGTTCATCAGGGACTTCTCCATGCTGGCCAAGCCTCTCACGGATCTGACCAGGAAGGGCAGTAATTCCCAGGTCTGGCCGCTCGAGGCCATCAGGGCCTTTTGAGGCCAAAAATCCGCCTTTGTGTCGGCTCCGATTCTGTCTCATCCCAACCCTGGGTTGCCCTTTGTCTCGAGGTGGCCGCGTCTGAGACGGGAGTAGGCGCCCTTCTGTCTCAGCGTAGAACACCAGAGGGTCCGCTGCTTCCTTGTGGGTTTTTACTCCCGGAAACTGTCACCCGCGGAGTGCAACTATCAGATTGGTGACAGGGAGTTATTGGCCATAGTGCAGGCTCTCAAAGAGTGGAGGCACTTGCTCGAGGGCTCGGTGGTTCCGGTTCTCATCCTGACGGACCACAAGAATCTGACCTACCTTTCTGAGGCCAAGAGATTGACACCACGTCAGGCCAGATGGGCTCTGTTCTTGTCACGTTTTAATTACGTGGTCTCCTACCTACCCGGTTCCAAGAACATCAGGGAGGATGCCTTATCACGGCAGTACTCCGAGCTGTCCAGGGAGGAATCTTTACCGACTTCGGTCATACCTCCGAATCAGATCCTGGCCGCCATTCGCACCAGCCTGACCTCTCCCCTTGGTGAGCAGATTTTGGCGGCTCAATCTGGGTGCTCCCTCTGGAGACCCAACGGCAGATGTTTTGTGCCTGAGGAGTTGCGCACTCGGTTGTTGCGAACCTACCATAACTCCAAGACCGCGGGGCATCCTGGTAAGAATCAGCTGTCCTGGGCTGTTTCACGTCTGTTCTGGTGGCCTTCCCTACGTTCCGACATCGCCGCATATGTAGCGGCATGCTCCGTTTGTGCCCAAAGTAAGTCCCCTCGGCACCTTCCGTTGGGCCTGCTGCAACCCATAGCCACCGGGCAGCGCCCATGGTCACACCTGGGATGGATTCATTGTGGACCTCCCTGCATCCCGAGGCCATACGGTCATTCTCATGATTGTGGATCGGTTTTCCCAAAATGTGCCACTGTGTTCCTCTCAAGAAGTTACCCTCTGCACAAGAGTTGGCCACGATTTTTGCCTGGGAGGTCTTCCGGTTGCACGGTTTGCCCAAGGAGATAGTGTCGGATCGGGGAGTCAGTTTGTGTCCAGGTTCTGGCGCGCCTTTTGCTCCCAGTTGGGATTCATCTCTCCTTCTCCTCGGCCTACCACCCTCAGTCCAATGGGGCCGCAGAACGATCCAATCAGGCCTTGGAGCAATTCCTTCGTTTGCTATGTCTCCGATCACCAGGACAATTGGGTTGACCTCCTGCCTTGGGCTGAGTTTGCCAGGAACACGCGGTGAACTCTTCCTCTGGGACGTCTCCCTTCATGGCCAATTATGGGTTCCAACCTGCCGTGTTACCGGAGGCATTCTCTCCCCAGGATATTCCGGCTGTGGAGGATCACCTTTCCGTCCTACGCGCCTCTTGGGTACAGATCCAGAAGTCCCTTGAGGTCTCTGCACAGCGCCAGAAACTCCAGGCTGATCGCAGACGAGCGCCTGCTCCTTCCTACCAGGTCGGAGACCGTGTATGGTTGTCCACTCGCAACCTCAACCTTCGAGTGCCCACTCCCAAGCTGGCTCCTCGCTTTGTTGGTCCCTTCCGAGTGCTTCGCAGGGTAAACCCGGGTAGCCTATGCCCTTGCGCTTCCTCCTGGCATGCGGATCTCCAACGTGTTTCATGTCTCCCTGTTGAAGCCACTGGTGTGCAATCGCTTCACTTCCTCGGTTCCTCGGCCTCGTCCGGTCCAAGTGGGCAATCATGAGGAGTATGAGGTGAGCAATATCCTGGACTCACGCCTGGTCCGTGGTCGGTGCAGTTTTTGGTCCACTGGCGTGGTTATGGTCCAGAGGAGCGTTCCTGGTTCCCTCCGCAGATGTCCATGCTCCTGCTTGCTCCGAGCCTTCCACGCACGCTTCCCTCAGAAAACCGTTTTTTGCACCGCGGAGGAGGGGCCCTTGAGGGGGAGGTACTGTCATGGTCTTACCTCTCTCCTGTCTCCTTCGTTTGACATGTGCTGGCGGCCATCTTGGTTTCTGGGTCTCTTGTAGCCTCCCAGTGGGAGGAGCTGGATGCCTGGCTCATATATATAGGAGGTCTGTGGCTTCAGTTCCTTGCTTGGTCCTCCTGTGTTCACATGCTTCTAAGACTGCTGCTGCTTCTGGTTCCGATCCTGGCTTCGTCTGACTTCCCTGCTGGTTCCTGATCCTGGCTTCGTCTGACTTCCCTGCTGGTTCCTGATTCTGGCTTCGTCTGACTACCCTTCTGGTTCCTGACCTCTGGCTTCGCAAGACTCTGCTTCGGTTTCACCATCCGTTTGGACTTTTGCTTTACAGCTTGATTTTCAATAAAGCCTTCTTATTTTCACTTATCTCTTGTTGTACGTCTGGTTCATGGTTCCGTAACACCCTCGTACTGGACTTCCCTGCGGGGCCCGCCATAATTGGCCCCCCTGTGGCTGGAGTGGTGCTGCTTGCTTCGCCCCCCCTCCCCCCCACCTGGACTCTTGCCTCCTGCTGGCTTCCTGATCCCGTACCTGGCACCCATGGGATGGGGGAGACTGATCCACCGATTAGACCCCCGGCTACGCTAACCCGTACAGTGTTGGGGCTTCCGCGCTCACTGGGTTACCGGGAGATGTTTGTGCACCCCCCTCCCTGTGTAGACTACCCCCATTAAACGCGGGAACTTTGAAATGCTGTGTTACCCCGACGGGGAGCGATGAGTAGACTTTATTTTATTTTTTCTTTTCTTATGCTAACGTCCGTTAACGGAGACATATCCTACTCATATGTGGACTCACGGCTGGGTGGGGGGGCGTGGGATTTTACGATGTGGGGGGGCGGGGGGTTGGGGTGGATGTCCTGGGGGGACCGTGGCGGGCCTCGCTACATTGAGTGGGAGGGGGCTGAGGGGAGAGGTCCTGCTGTACACAATTGCAATATCTTGCTATGATGGGGGCAGGGGCTGGTGGCTATTTTTAAATATTTGGTGGGGGTTCTGGGATTGCCTTACACACCCGGTTACCATCCAGTTTGGTCGACTGTTGCACCTTTACAATATGGATTTGTTAAGCTGTGTTTTGTGACACCTGTTTTATGATTTTTCCTTTTTTGCTCCTTTCTGTTACCATTTACAATGTTCGTAAAGCTCTGCATTAGTGACACACTACCTTAGATTGCATTGCCACTGTTATGTTTTTCCACCTGTGCTGGCTGGGGGGGGGGGGGAATAGGGTCGGGGGCTCGTTCCACTGGCTCTGTCTATCCACTTACCCACATAGGCCTGTGCTCGTACTCCAGACTAGCTCTGGTGAGCGTTCTAGCTGATTAAGCTAATTTAGGAACTTCTTTGCCACACTCCCTGGTGTTGGCCTCCTAGTGTGTGCACCTCCGCCTGGGCGGAGGTGCACACCTCTTGTGCTGTCTCTTTTCTTTACCCTCTGCACTCCCCTAAACTCCAGACATCTCTGGAACACACACTCACTCTTCTTCCTCACTGTACACCATCTCCCCTCCCAAACCGTTCGCGAGCATGGATGTGCTGACAATAATCTCATTAAACGCCAAGGGGTTGAATACCCCCAAAAAACGCAGAATGCTGCTTCATGACGTGCGCAGCCAGAGAGCAGACATTGTTCTGCTGCAGGAGACGCACTTCAGGGAGGACAAGCTCCCAATTCTAAAAAATATGTACTGCCCCACGGTTTACCACTCCTCTTATTCTGATGCAAAATCTAGAGGTGTTTCGATACTAATAGCCGCCGGGGTGCCCTGGACACTAGACGACATACAGAGAGACACTGGAGGACGGTTTTTATTCCTAAAAGGCTGAATTGGTTCGACGGGAGTTACCCTGGCGAACCTGCTCCAAACAACCACCAAGACAGCTTTTGTCAAACACCTAGACCATCTGACGCGATATGCCACTGGACAATTAATTGTAGGAGGTGATTTTAAGGTCCCTCTGTCGCCAACGGAGGACATATCCACTGGATTGTCCTCAATGACTGGAAAAATTTGTGGCCGTATACAGGCGGCGCTTCACACCTCCCAATTGGTACACATGGCGCCTGTTCCATCCGGGAGAGAAAGACTTAACTTTTTCTCCAGAACTCACCAGGTATACTCCCGAATTGACTATTTTTTAGTTCAACACAGGCACCTGATTGCGGTCAAAGACGCTAAGATAGGGTCGATTACCTGGTCGGACCAACGCCCCGATTACATTAGTTTACGCCTTGTCAGAGGTAGGAACTGAACGGAGGCACCCCTGGAGATTGAATGAATCCCTGTTACAAGACCCAGAAATTTTAGCTGGTATGGTAAGGGAATTGGGACATTACTTCACTGCCAACACCACCCCAGACAGTAGACCAGAGGTGGTATGGGAGGCTCATAAGGCGGTCGTACGCGGCATTCTCATTAAACATGGGGCTAGGCGGAAGAAGATAAGAACAGAGCAACTGACGACCTTACTGTCCGAACTTCAGTCCTTAGAGACACAGCACAAGCAGACGCCATCGAGGCAATTGGGCATAGAGCTTAATACCACACGCCGGAAAATCACTGACGTGCTCACATACAAAGCCAAGGCGGCCATTCAAATTTGCAGGTGCAGGGTCTACGAATCGGGGAACAAGTGTGGGAGAATGTTGGCCCTGTCACTCCGCACACAGAATAGTGCATCCTACATCCCTCACATAGTTACTCGAGGGGGGCAAAAGGTGTCGGTTCCACAATTGATCTCCCGGGAATTTAGAAACTTCTACCATACTCTATATAACCTACCCCCCGCGCCACTGAATGCCAGCGCGGACCTCGCGCGGGACTACCTGACTTCCTCAAATATGCCAACACTGCCCTCCGACACCAGGGACCTACTGGACGAACCCATCATCCTACTTGAACTTCAGATAGCCCTAGGTAGCTCCAAAGCGGTTAAGGCCCCCGGCCCAGACGGACTGACAGTTGCATACTACAAGGCACTACTCCCTTCCCTGGGTCCTCGCCTGGTGGCTGTATTTAACAATCTTAGTACGGGGGCGAAACTACACATATCTACCCTGCAATCACAGATAGTAGTCATCCCTAAAGAAGGGAAATACCCAAGCCAGTGCAGTAGCTACCAACCTATTTCGCTGCTGAACGTTGACATCAAGCTCCTTACCAAAATTATTGCGTCCAGAATTCAACGGCACCTACCAGGTCTCATCCATCTTGACCAGGTAGGGTTCGTCCCTACTAGAGAGGCTAGGGACAACACTGTCAAAGTCTTGAACCTCCTACACGCAGTGAACACCACGAAGACGCCCTGCGTATTTGTAAGCATGGACGCCAAAAAGGCGTTCGATCGAGTCAGCTGGCAATTCATGTTTGACATGCTAAGACACATCGGGCTGGGACACAAAATGTTAAACTGGATTTCGGCAACCTATACAGACCCGACGGCCAGAGTTAGGGCTAACGGGGTGCTGTCGGACACATTCCCGATCACGAACGGGACGCGACAGGGGTGCCACTTGTCGCCTTTATTATTTGCGCTCACCCTCGAACCCTTCTTGCGACATGTGCGACTGAACCCGAGCATATATGGCAGTGATGGTGAACCTTGGCACCCCAGATGTTTTGGAACTACATTTCCCATGATGCTCAACTACACTGCAGAGGGCATGAGCATCATGGGAAATGTAGTTTTAAAACATCTGGGGTGCCAAGGTTCGCCATCACTGATATATGGATTTAGGGTGGGTGACGGAGAATACAAGGTTTCCGCTTACGGGGATGACCTCCTCTTCTCATTGACGAACCCTGCGTAGTCCCTCCCTGGTCTAATGCGTGAATTTGAAATTTACGGGTGGATGTCCAATCTGAAAATCAACCTGGGTAAGTCGTGGCGATGGGGGTGGGAGTTCCGAATCCACAGCTCGAGCGACTCCGCGGGGGCTTTGGGTTGCAATGGACGGACATAGCCCTGAACTACTTAGGCACGCGTATACCCGCATCCTTCTCCCAAATTTTTAAGCTAAATTTCCCACCGCTAGTAAAAGCTGTCCAGAAGCTACTAGACCAATGGACCACTGGCCTCCACTCCTGGTTCGGTAGATCCAGCATTCTCAAGATGTCCATCTTACCCAAATTCACATACCTTCTTCAAGCCCTCCCCATACACATACCGGCAGACTACTTTAGACAAGTCCAAACCACGTTCAAAAACTTTTTATGGGCTGGGAAACACCCTAGAATACACAGGTCAGTACTGTCTCTACCCAAAATACACGGCGGGTTGGCCATGCCTGACGCTCGTACATACTACCACGCGGCACACCTGAACCGTCTCATCGACTGGTGTCGCCACGGAAGTACAAAACTGTGACCCCAGCTAGAATAGGCGCAGAGTGAGATCCCATTGCAGAGGGCTCCTTGGTGCCCTACTGCACTACATAAGTCAATACGAACTCATCCGTTGATAGGGAACACGATCAAAATCTGCACTAGGCTGCTGGATCAGGCAGGGCTATCGCCGGGGGACTCACCCTTGCGCCCGGTGCTGGGCAATCTGCAATTTGAGCCGGGTGTACATGACATGAAATTCAGGGCTATGAGGGAGTCTGGAACGTTTCAGGCCTCTCACTTTAGCGTGGCGGGCCATTGGAAAACACTTGCAGAGCTGATGGACCCGAGGGGTAGCTATCAATTAGAATTTATGAGGGCCAACCAACTTAATCATTTATTGTGTACCATGCCACCCCCCCGCGGGGAGCCCTGCTCTCACGCCTTTGGAAGAGCTATGCTCAGATACGGACATACTGCCACACGCCCTGTCCATTCTACATAATATGCTAATCACACCGTCAGAGGGATACCAAATCCCTTGCATTACCAAGTGGGAGCGTGAACTGCACACCACACTCACTGCTAAGAAAATACAACAAATACTGACATTCACACACAAATCCTCTATTTGTACTAAAATCCAGGAGACAAACTACAAAATCCTGACCCGGTGGTACCGAACCCCAGCCCTACTTAGCAAAATTTTCAGGTCAACGTCGGACGTTTGCTGGTGATGCCAGAACGAGACAGGCACGCTACTCCATATTTTCTGGTTCTGTCCGAAGTTGAAGTCCTTTTGGACAGAAATCAGGAAAATTGCGCAAAATTCTCAGACGAGACAGCGTATCTCCTGTTACACGCTAACGACATCCCCACACGCGTTTACAAAAAATCGATCATTCGACATCTTCTGGACGCGGCCAAGGCGTGTATTCCCATTTGCTGGAAATCCCCAAACCCACCGACTGTAGCGATGTGGCTGCAGAAAGTGGATGACATCAACAAGATGGAGGACCTGATTTTCACGAACCAAGATAGGAATGAGACATGCAAGCAAACTTGGCAATTATGGAACATCTTCATCTACTCAGATGAGGGACAAACCCTTAGAGGTCTGAGCCAGAACCTCGGACCAGCTCCGTCCCCCTGACGATGAGAACTTGGTTTTGTCAACCTGAGATGTATGGCGAAGGGCCTGACAGGTACGATGATCCATGCTCGCGAGCTTCTCCCCCCCCTTCCTTCCCTACTCCCCCTCAAGTCATCCATCAGGAGCTTATCTCTCCGAGTGACTATTCCTCCTTGCTCTCCCCAATAACTTTCGGGAGTAACTATCTCCCTCTGCTTCTATTTCCTTCTCTCCTACTACCTTTTGGATATCGGAAAAAGGAGGGCGGGTCCACAGATCCCTTGCTTCGGGCCATGTCCTATGGGTAGCTAATGTCAGACTCGCGTCGCCGAGATGGGGTGGCATGGTGGGCTTGGCGCTGTGGGTGCGGAGCCGGCTGTTTGCCACTCGCGCGGACAGCTGGCCTGACACAAGATGATAGTCCATCAAACAAGTCTGTTAAAATTACTGACCACATGTATTTTGAGTTATGCCTGTATACCCATGGATGTTATTATGTTTGTAATGTTGCCGTGATCCATGTGGACGCGCTTTCCGTTGTGAGTAAATAAAGAATAAAAAAATTAAAACTTTGGGGGTAATCCACAAAAGGGATACGCCGGCGTATCTACTGATACGCCGTCGTATCCCTGTTTCTATCTATGGAACTGATCCACAGAATCAGTTTCACATAGATAGACAGAAGATCCGACATGTGTAAGGGACTTACACTGTCGGATCTTAGGATGCAGTACCTCAGCCGCCGCTGGGGGCATTTCGAGTCGAAATGCCGCGTCGGGTATGCAAGTTAGCACTTACGGAGAGTTTTTTCTCCGTAAGTATTAGTTTGCTATCGCAAAATTAGGGCTGCTTTTACAAGGTGTAAAGTTAGTACACCATGTAAAAGTAGACCCTTCTTTCCCACGATGGTGTCTTTTTTTTTTTTTTTTTCGCCGCAACTCGTATTTTTTTTTTTTACGCCCGTCGCGATTCTCAAAACCCGGCGCAACGTAAAACCGTGCAAAGCACGTCGGGAAAATGACGTCGGGAGCATGCGCAGTACGTCTGGCACGGGAGCGCGCCTAATTTAAATGGGACTCGCCCCATTAAATTAGGAACGCCTTGCGCCGGACGATTTTAAGTTACACCGTTGCAAATTTTAAGGTAAGTGCTTTGTGGATCGGGCACTAAGGTAGTGCAAGGTGTGCAATTTGCGGCGGTGTAACTTAAATGACAAAAGTTACGTTGCGCCGGGTGTTTGTGGATTACCCCCTTTGAGCCTGGAGATGAGAGAATCCTGGACTTATGTGTATTGGACCTCCCAAAACATACCAAGCTTTACTTTCAGTGAGATGGTGAGAGATGTGATGAAGTCAGAATGGACAGTGACATCAGCTCGTTTTTGCACAATATTCAAGATCGTGATGTGATTTACAAAAAAAAAAAAAAAGCAATCTTTGAAATAAGGCCTAACAGCTATATTTGCCACGGATGTTTACTGAATCCTTTTCCAGTCATGGTCTAAAGTTATAGTATCTAATAACTGTTTCATGGGGATATTTTAGAGGTTGTGAAGAGAGATGTAACCAGTCTCAACTTAATATTTCATATGAGCCATTGTAAAGCATACAGGGGCATATCCACAAAAACCTGGCGCAACTTAAAAAATCCCATTTAAGTTACACTGCCTTAAAATTTCTACCTAAGTGCCCGATCCACAAAGCACTTACCTAGAAATTTCAGGCTGTGTAACTTAAATCCGGCCGGCGCAAGGCGTTCCTATTCAAATGGGGCGAGTCCCATTTAAATGAGGCGCGCTCCCGCGCCGGCCGTACTGCGCATGCGCAAAGTTACGTTACACCGAGTTTTGTGGATCGCGCCGGGTAAAAAAAGTTGCGTCGGGAAAAAAAAAAATTTTGACTGCGTCGCTCGGCATGCATTCCTGAGAGGGAGAACTCCATGCCAATTTTCAAATAAAAAACCGGCATGGGTTCCACCCCCAGGAGCATACCAGGCCCTTAGGTCTGGTATGGGTTGTAAGGAGACCCCCCCTACGCCGAAAAATCGACGTAGGGGGTCCCCCTACAATCCATACCAGACCCGTATCCAAGGCACGCTACCCGGCCGGCCAGGAATGGGAGTGGGGACGAGCGAGCGCCCCCCTGAGCCGTGCCAGGCCGCATGCCCTCAACATGGGGGGGTTGGGTGCTCTGGGGCAGGGGGGCGCACTGGGGGCCCCCCACCCCAGAGCACCCTGTCCCCATGTTGATGAGGACAGGACCTCTTCCCGACAACCCTGGCCGTTGGTTGGCGGGGGGGCTTATCGGAATCTGGGAGTCCCCTCAAATAAGGGGGCCCCCAGATACCGGCCCCCCACCCTAAGTGAATGGATATGGGGTACATCGTACCCCTACCCATTCACCTGGAGGCAAAGTAAGTTATTAAACACACAACACAAGGGTTTTTAAAATCATTTATTATTCTGCTCCGGAGGCCCTTCGATGTTCGATGTTGACCCGACGCCTCTTCTCACTGCAATGATGGAAGCGCGCCTTGCATCCGATTTATATAGGCCTCACCGTCCCATCATGCTCCGGTAGGTACCCACGGAAGAAGGGAGAAGAAGATGACGTCACAGAAGACCGCGCTGGCTGCCTGCTAGTAATTGAGCTAACACACGAAGATAGCAGGCAGCCAGCGCTGAAGGAGAAGGCACAGGACAGCTGGAGAAGAACCGGGGTGCGCCGAGTCAACAGCGGAGAGCGGCGAAGATAGAAGAAGCCCCCCCGGAGAGCGGAGAAGACCCCCAGAGAGCGGAAGAAGAAGCCCCCCCTGGTATTAGAGCTAAAGAAGACAGGGGGGGCCTCCGGAGCAGAATAATAAATGATTTTAAAAACCCTTGTGTTGTGTGTTTAATAACTATCACTTTGCCTCCAGGTGAATGGGTAGGGGTACGATGTACCCCATATCCATTCACTTAGGGTGGGGGGCCGGTATCTGGGGGCCCCCTTATTTGAGGGGACTCCCAGATTCCGATAAGCCCCCCGCCCGCAGACCCCGACAACCAACGGCCAGGGTTGTCGGGAAGAGGTCCTGTCCTCATCAACATGGGGACAGGGTGCTCTGGGGTGGGGGGGGCCCGCAGTGCGCCCCCCCTGCCCCAGAGCACCCAACCCCCCCATGTTGAGGGCATGCGGCCTGGTACGGCTCAGGAGGGGGGGCGCTCGCTCGTCCCCACTCCCATTCCTGGCCGGCCGGGTATCGTGCCTTGGATACGGGTCTGGTATGGATTGTAGGGGGACCCCCTACGTCGATTTTTCGGCGTAGGGGGGGTCTCCTTACAACCCATACCAGACCTAAGGGCCTGGTATGCTCCTGGGGGGGAACCCATGCCGGTTTAGAATTTACAAATTGCCGTGGAGTTCTCCCTCAGGAATGCATACCAAATGCCGTCGCTTGAATGTGCTTTTACAAGGTGTTACTAACTTTACACTTTGTAAAAGCCGCCCTAATTTTACACTTGCAAACTAAAACTTACGGTGAAAAAACGAAGCTGAAAAGCTTTGTGGATCGCCCTAAGTGCTAATTTGCATACCCGAAGCGGCATTTCGACTCGAAATGCCCCCAGCGGCGGATGCGGTACTGCATACCGTATCCCTTTTGAGCATATGGCCCACAGTACCTCAAACCTAATGATGTTGGTTGTTTGAATTATGAGTCAGTTCTAACTAGAACCGACTCAAGTGGGGCAATATGTTGTAATATTAATATAGATGTGTAGGTATTTAAAATATTGTGTTATAAGTATGGCATATTATATCTGTGTTACATACAGGCATTCAAGATTACAGATCAAAAGGGTGTTTGCTGACCAAAAGGGTTAGTGGCCAAACACAGATCAAGAGGTACAGAGGACCCTTTGATGTGTTAATCTTATCTAAGGTGTGTGAGATGGCCTGGTACTTCCTTACTTACATAAGGAAGTATTTATTGATGGTAATTAGATTTGGGGTTTTTCATTCAGGGAAACAGTTGGTTGACCTGGAAGAACCACTCCCCCCAGTGTGAGGCCAGCTTTTGAGGCAGTCAAGCTGGCATTCAGTCTGGTCTTCACTGAGAAATATGGCACATGTCTAGGAATTATATACTCTGTTGGATTTTTGTATCGTCTGTGGAATTTGGACTTTATTCTGTATTGGAAGTCAGTTAATTAAAATTGCATTCTCTGGAGAGCCTGGTGTGTTGTTGCGAAACAATATAATTTATAGTCATCATACTAACATCTAAACATCAATTATCTAACCGGGGGACTATGCAATATACTTCTTCAAATGAGATCACTACACCTTCCAGTGCCATTATCCTCTACAAAAGAGTGAAAAAAGAAAACATAAAATCAGTCATACAGAAGAGCCATACACTACAGTTACAGACAGTTACATAGGAATGTTCTATGTTCTACACAAGTTCAATATACTACTGGCCAGTCAGTAGTGTATTTAGGTTTTGTGCTGCCCTAGGCCTGACTAAACTTGTGCACACCCTAATTTAAATATGACACACCCATTCCTGTCAAGGCCACACCCCTTGCTGTTTAATTTTCAAGTGGGGACACTAGTTCTGAGGGCCTGGGGGGCAATGGATTCCCTTACTTTGCATAGATTTCCTCTCACTCCCTGTTTGACTATGGGGCAGGAAGTGAGAGGAAATCTCTGCAATGGGATAGGGATGGTAAAGAATAAACTGACAGGGGCTATAACCCTCCCTTACTCTATCCAGAAGAAAAAAAAATGTTGCCTATAGTTCTACTTTACACGTAAGCACACATTTCTGATCATTTTATGGAGAGGACTAAGAAGATATAACCATGCCAATGGTGCAGCAGAAAACATATAGCACAGTGAGTAAGGTTTGTGATCCAGGATGATAGGACAGTCAAAATTAGAAGCAATGCCCCCCCCCCCCAGTTGCGGAATGCCGGCCGCCCGCATACCGGAAACAGTGCGGCCACTTTATGGGGGCACTAGACTAATTTGCCTCTCAGCCCAGTCCGCCCCATAAGACTGGCGCTACATTAATAGTGTAGCGCAAGCCGGCTGTGACTCTTTCAATGCTGCCCCCTGCAAAGTGCTGCCCTAGGCCTGGACCTTATTGGCCTAGGCCAGAAAACAGCGTTGTAGCCAGTATTCCAGTAGCTCCAAACCTGGGGTACTACAGCGGGTATTTGACAGAAAGGGGAGGGGAAAATTATCAACGACTAGACTTGCTGAAATGTTACAGTAAAACCCACAGTATTAGATAGATTTACATGGGAGGCACTACTGTAATTGCAGCTCTTTGACCATTTTTCTTACTGTATTGTATGTTATTTTCTTCAAAATAAGGATTATAATGATAATTGCATTATACAGTAAGCTGCAGTTTTTACTGGAATACTACTATAAACTGTATCATCAATGTAAAGAACATAGCATGGCCAGCTCCATTTTATATTCAGGTTGCCATGTTATAGTTTAAAGGATAGGTATAAAAAAAGGTTTACATGAAGGATAGATGGTTATCTATAGATACCTTTCACCTAGATATGTATGAATGGAATTTCACCTCTGCTAATGTTTGTTTAAGATCTTAGGTCACATCCATATATTAACTGAACTTATACAACAGATACTATCTAATAGGAAATGATTAACCTGAATGTATTCTTGTAATTACACTATGCCCTTGAGAAACTCCTCCTTTGTCCTTCTAAATCTGTATATATATGAGGGGCTAACTCAAGTAAAACAGATGTCATTTGATCACAACGCATGCTAGTTTTTTTTGTGTCAATTGATGTCTCCGGGCCCGTAGACTGATGAAATCTCTATCTCCGTCATTTGAACCTAACAACCTACCTGGGTGGTCTTATACAAGTGATTCGCCTAACAGCAATCTGGGCTTCGTCCGAGATAAAGGCTGAAATCAACTGAGGTAAGAGTCTTTTTTTTGTCTTTATTGACTCAATATTCTTGCCTCAGCTCTGATTAAAGCTTTTTTAGAACCATAAAACTGATGAAATCTCTATCTCCGTCATTTGAACCTAACAACCTACCTGGGTGGTCTTATACAAGTGATTCGCCTAACAGCAATGGGGGCTTCGTCCGAGATAAAGGCTGAAATCAACTGAGGTAAGAGTCTTTTTTTTGTCTTTATTGACTCAATATTCTTGCCTCAGCTCTGATTAAAGCTTTTTTAGAACCATAAAATTAATAGGGGATAAGAACCACGCCAGGAGGTTAATAGAAGGGTTTTTGGTAAACCCACATAGAAGGGTTTTGGGTAAACCCATAGAAGGGTTTTTGGGAAACCCACAAAAGATAAGCAGTACTGCATAGATATTCCTTTAGGGAAGGAAAATTAAGTGGTTAATGAGGAGGGAGATTCCAACAGCCTAAAAACCATTGCTTTTTCTTTCTATCGCATAGAAGTATAAGTATTGAGGGGCGCATGCGCGGCGCGACACTGATGGGACGTGCTTAGCCACAGCTCCTACACACCCGGTCACATAACGGCCGTTTCCCCAGGGCTACAACGCTCGTTTTTCGGCCAAAACCACCAGCACCCCTGCGGGAACACGGAGTGCATGCCTGGCAACAAAAAGAAAAAAAATCGGAGCCAGCAACACACCCTGACAAACTTTCTTCTGGCTATGGAGCAGAGAACAGGGAAGATGTCCCAAAATGGCGCCAGCAGCAGCATGTGGGGAGAAGATGAACTCGTCTCACATCCTCCTAAAAGTCTGGAGAACCGTGAGTACAACTCCCCCCTCTCTAAGGCAGACTTAGATGAGAGCCTCACACTAATCTTTAACAAATTGGTGGATAAAATTGAAAAGGAGGTACACAAATCCACTGCTGCACTCTCCCATGAGATTGCTAGCATAGGAGGCCGCACAGATCTATTAGAGACAAAACATGATGAACTTTCCCTGGCACACAATGACCTGAGAAAAGATTATGAAAACTTAGCTGATAATTTTGCCTTTATGCAGGCCCAGGTCGAGGATTTGGACAATCGCAATCGCCGCCAGAATATAAGATTACGTGGTATCCCAGAATCAACCATTGATTTATTAACAGCAGTTTCCCAGATATTTCATAACCTCCTACCAGATAAGCAACTGTCAGCCTTTGCCTGCGACAGGATTCACAGGGCCCTCCGTCCCAAAACCCCCCCGGAAAATCCCCCCAGAGATGTAATCATGTGCATGAAAGATTTTCTTGTAAAGGAGGACATCATGCGTGCTTCCAGAAATACCCCCAACATCTCATTTGAAGGGAAACGTATTCAAATCTACCCTGACATCTCCCCAGCCACATTAGACAGAAGACGTAGGATGAAAGAAGTCACCACAGTGCTGCAATCTGCTAGGATAAAATATCGATGGGGCTTCCCCTTTAAACTGACTATCCCCCATAATGGATCCACATACACAGTCTATAATGTGATAGAGGGTAAAGAGCTTTTGATTAAGTTAGGTCTTCTGCCTAGTGAGCCCCATCCTCGGCTCCCTGCTACTCCAAGACCCTCACCCATCTGGTCCACCCCTTCCAACAGGCGCAGCCAGAGAGACCAAAGGAGATTATTCAACCCTCTCCAGAATCAGCCCGTGTGAATCTCTAATGTTCACCTCAAGAATCTGCACAGAACGACATTGTATACTAGATGCCTACACCTTTAATTTAATTTAATTTTACCCTGTACTCAGAGGTTGGGTGCGATCTGATGCAATTGCTCCATGCAACTCTAGCTGAGGAGAGAGGTGCTTCCTGGACTTCCTAACATAAATCCACTGGTATTAAATTAGACTGCCATTTACCCCATTGAAGTCTCTCCTCCCTCTACTGGAATGACTCAGATGCAACACACTGAACTACACTATCAGCCCATATGTCTTCTCAATGGACACTTCAAGATACAGTATTTTCTGCACGAAATGACTGTTTGCATCGGATGTCTAGTCCCACAACTTAACCCTGCCCTGGGCTCCGCAGCTCAGATCGATTAATCGAAATAGCTGTGTACAGCATTTGCAGGGGAGAGAGACGCTTTCTAAACTTTCTAACTTCAGTCCCTAATTATCTTATTGGATTACCACACATTTCACTTGAATCTCTCCCCCCCTGCTGGAGAGACTTGGATACACCCCACTGAATCGCACCCCTCTCCTGATCTCACTGGGACAATTTAATAATATAGTCAATTTTGTAGGCCTTGTTTTCTGACTCTGGAATGTTATATGTTGCAGCACTACAGTTTAATGTTGCCATGCACTAATATGCTGATTCTTTTCAGTTTAACCTATATTACCTGACCGGGTGCGTCCGCCACCGCTGGATTGACCCCACTCTTGCCTCGGTCCCCATCTAGGTCACCACTCGTGATGATCTGGCTGGGCCTGATGCAGGATAAGGACTACTTTTTTTTGTCATTCATGTTTTTTTTTTTTGCTTAATATTTTTCTTACTAACAATGTTATCAACCAGATTAGACGGGTTTTCACCTGCCTTCTGGTTCCTGGTTAACATCAGGAGTATTATCTCCTGTGGTTCTTTACTTGAAAAACTGAATATGTTTCTGACTGGCATAGAGTATAAGTATTCTTGTTCCTCCTCATTTATAGGTATACACAACCAACATGTTTCATATCCTTGTGCTTTTTGCAAGCAAATATACGTAGCAGATGTACTGACTCCATGCAGACATATCTCATGTTCAGTCCATTTCCTACCTTATAACGGTAAAATAGACACAGACGGAGCCTACATGTCACAGCTTGATGTTCCTCGGTCTAATCAGCTCCTGAGATGGTTTGTTGTTCTGCTGATAGATAACTACAAATTTGGTCATGGGTCTTAAAATCATATCACATAACACAAATGGGTTTAATTCCCCCAACAAACGCAAAAAGGCCTTTCAGCAATACAAAAAACTAGGAGCAGACATTATTTTTCTCCAAGAGACCCACTTTGCATCCTCTAGTCACCCCAAATTCTTCCACAAATCCTACAATCAAGCATACTTCTCCACTTATGATAACAAAACGAAGGGCGTTGCCATTTTTATACGCAACTCAATTATTTTTGATGTTCACCATGTATACAGAGACCCTGAAAGCAGATATATTATTCTCAAGGGAATCATTAACAATAGGGAAATTACTATAGCATCTGTATATGCCCCTAATGATACCCACACCTCTTTTTTTCTCAAATTCTTTGAGACACTAGATAGATACCACTCACCCCATATCTTGATTGTCGGGGACTTTAATCTAGCTGCTCACCCAGTCCTTGATAGGAGTATTGTTTCTCCACATACTAAATCTTTTTCTAAAACTATAAACCGCCTGCTTAATAAAACACAATTACTAGACACATGGCGAGCTCACAATACAGGTATCAAAGCATATACTCACTACTCACACCCACATGATTGTTACGCCAGGCTCGACTATGTGTTCTCTACCCCTATACTACTAGCCAATTCTACCCAGGCTCAGATTCACCCCTGCCCATGGTCTGACCACAATATATGTACATTCACTACCTCATACATTGGTCTAGCCCCGTCTCAACACAACTGGCGCCTTAATGACTCCCTGCTAACCAACCCCACATGCAAATCCACTATCTCCACACATATTGAAAATTACTTCACAGACAACATAAATGAAGAAACCATGCCCACCTCAATATGGATCGCCCACAAAGCAGTGCTTAGAGGTCATATCATCAGCCTAGCAGCTTCCAAAAATAAGGAAAGACAGGCAGACATTAAACGCCTTACTAATGAACTCCATCATCTGTTTATCAAGCTACACCAAGTAGTGGACCCTGTCATCACACAGCAAATACAAGACAAACACAAATCCCTAGACCTACTTTCCGCTAACGTTGAAAAATCTCTTAGGTTTTCCAAAGCTAAGTACATGCTTCATTGCAACTCCCACTCAGCGATGTTTGCAAGAAAACTCAAGCAAGATTGTAACCCCACACATACATACAAACTTAGAAATAGTAATGGTAACCTAGTCTCCCACCCACAAAAAGTGATGGAAATATTCACCTCTTTCTACCAGGATCTTATGTCAGATCCCAACACCCCCCCAGGTATAGCCGCCAAATCTTGGCTCCATAGCCTGAACCTCCCCTCCCTGGATCAAGAACAATTGGACTCTCTTAATTCCCCCTGTTCAGTAGATGAAATAACACATATCATCAAATCCTCCACCGCACCCGGTCCGGATGGTTACACCTCCTTATACTATAAGAAATATGCCCCCCTTCTTGCCCCTCATTTAAAAAACTTATTTAACCATATTCTGGAAGGAAATACCTTCCCAAGGGAGATGCTACTAGCTAATCTTTCCCTTATTCCCAAGCCTAACAAAGATCATTCACTCCCCCAAAACTACCGCCCCATTTCGGTTCTAAATAATGATCTTAAGATCTTCGGCAGGATCCTAGCGAATAGGCTTGCCAAAGTAATTTCCCCACTAGTACACATAGATCAATCAGGTTTTATACCCAATAGACAGATCACAGATAACATCAGGCTTGTTACCAACATTATCCAAGATGCTAACCTCCACTCACGCCAAACATGTCTCCTCAGCCTTGACATCCACAAGGCGTTTGACAGTGTCAGCTGGTCATACCTGAATGATTTATTACCCAGATTTGGAATCTCGGGGGCATTTCTACAAGGATTTAATGCCCTTTATACTTCCCCACAAACCCGCATCCGATTACCTGGTATCAACTCTGATTTCTTCCCCTTAGGTAGAGGTACCAGACAGAGCTGCCACTTATCCCCACTTCTCTTCGCATTAGCCATAGAACCACTAGCCCAAGCTATTAGAACCAACTTAGACATAAAGGGTTACACCAAGGACCATCAGTAATACAAGATCAGTTTATATGCTGACGACGCACTGATATACATCACAAACCCCCACACCTCCCTACCTGTCCTTCTTAAAGAACTAGACCTTTTCCATAAAGTCTCGGGGCTCAAAATTAATCTAAGCAAATGTTCCGCACTTCCTATTAACATTCCCCGGACGTACTTAGTCTCCTCCAGACCAACTTCCCTTTCACTTGGATTTCATCCTCGATCAAATATCTAGGTGTCAATGTCACCTCACTCCATAACGGCTTGTTTAAGGCTAACTATATCCCCTTGTTTGCACGCATCACTTCTCTCCTAAATACTTGGTCCACCTACCATATCTCATTCTTGGGCAGAGTTTGCGCAATTAAGATGAATATTCTCCCCAAACTTTTATATTACTTTCGCACTTTACCAATCAATGTCCCTAAATCTAAACTCGAGGCAATACAGAGACTCATCAATAAATTGATATGGGCTGACAAGAGACCGAGGTATAGTTATGCCTTACAATACAGAACTCAACACAAAGGTGGTCTAGGTCTCCCAAACCTATGGAAATACTTTTTGGCCGCACGTCTCTCACAGATATACCAATGGTACTCCCTGAACAAAAACATCCCCTGGATAACCTTTGAGACCTCATCCATACAACCATTGCACTTACAGGGCATACTTTGGTCCAAATATGTCCTCTACCGATACCTTATTAGACGCAACATTATAGTAGCTCATGCATTCAAACTCTGGCAAAACTCTAGAGACACTTTTTTACTAGCATCAGATATCTCCCCGCTCACATCATTTTTAGGTGACCCTAGACTCTCTCTTGCATACAACGACAGATACTTGTTTTCCACCTGGATTGATAGGGGGCTAACTTCTCTGGGCTCGCTGCAATCCAGATGGAATTTCAGATCCTTTGAATCGCTCCAAAAAGATTTTGACTTCCCCTATTCGGAAGTTGAAAGGTTCCAGTTGATCAAATCCTTTTTTCAAACACACTTCTCACTCTCCACAAACATCAATATCACAACATTTGAGAGAATATGCAAATCTACTTCCAGAGACAAAGGGATGATCTCTAGACTTTACAATTGCCTCAATGACTTCTCTGCCCCGGAAAAAACTCAACCTATGTTGCATTGGGAATCAGATTTAAATATTACCCTCTCTCCCGAGACATGGTACTCTATGATTGAAAATCTCAGAAAGAGCAACAAAGCGATTTCCTTTAGAGAAACTCCAACAAAACTGTTTACAAGGTGGTACTTCACCCCATCCAAAATCCACACCTTCTACCCATCAGTCTCTTCTGATTGCTTCAGAGGTTGCCAAACAGAGGGCACTCTACTCCACATATTTTGGAGTTGCCCACGTCTGTCACAGATCTGGCTAGAGATGACTCGTAGACTAGAAGACTCTTCCAAACATAGGATCGCCCTCACCCTACAAATTTGCCTTCTATATGGAGATGTCCCGGGTATCCCACTACCATGCTCCAGGCTCCTTCATTCGCTCTGCAGCTCGGTGCAATGGATGATTGCACTTAACTGGAGATCTGAAGAAGTGATGTGGTCACAGGTAATTGACAGAATGGAGCTTTTGAGGCTGTCAGAAAGAATATACCACACAATTGATGATAGCCTTCACATATTTGAAGCTAAATGGTCATACTGGTAGAGTACCAACAAATGCTTCTGATGTCTCTATGCACCTTATCTTGATGTGATATACTGCCATGAATGCTGTTCGTTCACTCATGGACCAATCACTGTAAAATGGCTTGCATAACACTTAATCATTTGTATACCTCTGAAAAGATTTTATGCTTTCTACCTATGCTTGTATTACAATTTATACAATTTAATAAAAACTTTTGTAAACAAAAAAAAGAAGTATAAGTATTATTAAAAGTATAAGAATTATTTGTTGTGTGGATCAGAAGACTGTGTGGTAAGTCAGTCATCTCCCACTTTCAATATGGGTCAGAAACAAGGTAAAGAAGGTCCTCCCCCTCCTCCCAACCCAGGGGAAATATGTAAGGATTTCGTAGCTAGAATTTGTGGTACTAATTATGAACTTATAGACCCATGGGTTTCAAATTAAGCGGGATGGACCACAGCCTTACACAGTGTAGACCCCTTTCCCCGGGATGGAGATCTTTCCCTTGGTACCCCGGGGACCCTCAATGGGATTTGGATTATATGGAAAAGGAAGCAGAGAATTGGTTAAAATATGCCCCATATTGGTTTCCGAGGGAAAATATGAAGCAGAAAAAGCCCACCAAATGTTTAAGTAAGGAAGATTATGACCACAAACAGAGAAAAAGCTGATAAAAAGAGAGTTGTCCCTGACCCAACAGCAGGCCCCCCTCCACAACAGTAGCCCCCCCAGCTCTACAACCACAACAGCAGCCCCCCCCAGCTCTACAACCACAACAGCAGGCCCCGCCTGCTCCACAACCACAACAGCTGCCCCCCCCCTACTCTCCCCCACACTTCACAACAAGATAGACAGCACCTACAGAGGCACAGACAGGAAGTCAGAGTCGAGGTAGCTGAACCAGAAGAAGACCAGGGAGCTATAGGAGGGGTAGTTTCACCACCTGGCCAAGAGCAGGAGGAAGAACAGGGAGACGCTGGAACAAGTAAAACATTTAGCCCCCCTAAAACAAAGAGTGGAACGGTATATAGTAACACTGACCTTTCATTGCCATTCATGACGATTGGAAATGAAATTTAAAAAAAAAGTAATAGACATTGAGGACATAGATCGGATAGTGAAACATTGCCCCAGACCCACCGCCTCTGCAGGAGGTACTTTAACTTACTTAAAAAAGGCATGTAAGGGTAGAAATTACACACAGGAAGACATGCGCCTTATCATTGATGGCATTATAGGACACACCAGTTCCTGGAGCTGGGCAAATGTTCCAAGCATAAATACTATTGACACTGGAAATGCGGGAGCATATGGGTTAAACACAGTAGCAGGTATTAATACCATGTGGACAGAATTAGAGGCTGAAATGATGAATGTATTTAAAAATAAAAATTCCCTTCCTACTGCCATAGCATGCAAACAAAAGTCAGAAACTGTAGTTGAGTTCTGGAAAAGATTTCATGACAATTGGACAACAGAAGCTGGATTAGCTAAAACGGCTGATGTGGGAGCTTTGTTTATTCAAACCTATATGAATAATCTAAGGCCCCAGTTCGCCTTGTTGGTCTAACAGATGATATCTGAATGGACAACAAAGACGATTGACCAATTTCAGGAAACTTCAATACAGAAAGAAGCAGCAGGATGTTTTGATGTAATAAGAGAGAAAGCAGTGAGTGCCCATTATCAGGCAGGGTGGCATTTATAGATTTGTTCAAGACCTTCGAGCTGTAAATAACCTGGTGTGCACCTAAAGTGCATGATGTGCCAATCACTCTTAATTCTATACCACCCGATGCAGAGTATTTTTCTATGTTTTATTTAACAAATGTATTTTTAGCGTCCTTGTGGATGAGGAGACACAGCCAACCCTTGCTTTCTCTTTTTTAAAACAAATTTTTGCCAGATGACATGGTGTTATGTGGACTCCTGTAGTCTACTCAGTTGTGCCCCAGGCCACATTGCGGTCCTGGACTCCCTGCCATTGTTCTGTCCTACTCCAATATGTTGCCAAGACATGGGATCCTTTTGCAAACCTAAGTTCTGGAGTAGGAATACTGACATGGTTAAAAAGTGCTGCCATAACCATCATTATGATCATTCTTTTTGTTTTGTTCCTATATGCTTGTTATAAGCTTATAATGTGCATAATTGTTAAGGCATCTCGAACATCTGATCCTGTGGCTGCGAATAGGATTTATCTGAGTATGTATTATGATAGAAGAAGGATTATATAATTGTGAGACATATTATGTCTTAAAGAGAGGATTTGTAAAGAACATAGCATGACCAGCTCCATTTTATATTCAGGTTGCCATGTTATAGTTTAAAGGATAGGTATAAAAAAAAGGTTTACATGAAGGATAGATGGTTATCTATAGATACCTTTCACCTAGATATGTATGAATGGAATTTCACCTCTGCTAATGTTTGTTTAAGATCTTAGGTCACATCCATATATTAACTGAACTTATACAACAGATACTATCTAATAGGAAATGATTAACCTGAATGTATTCTTGTAATTACACTATGCCCTTGAGAAACTCCTCCTTTGTCCTTCTAAATCTGTATATATATGAGGGGCTAACTCAAGTAAAACAGATGTCATTTGATCACAACGCATGATAGTTTTTTTTGTGTCAATTGATGTCTCCGGGCCCGTAGACTGATGAAATCTCTATCTCCGTCATTTGTACCTAACAACCTACCTGGGTGGTCTTATACAAGTGATTCGCCTAACAATCAATATTGGAGAAAATAAACGATTCCATACTATTCCATAGTTTATTTTCTACAATATTTTTCTTGTCATTGTTAGTATCATACGTAACATCCCACTGAGGTAAGATACTGTAATACTGTAGGCCTATCACACACACATACACACACACACACTAAATGAATATGTAAATGAACAAACATATTTGTTGCTCTATGCACAGTGTCCTGTCCTATACATTATATAATTCCATCATTGATTGTGAGGCCATGGTTGATGACATGGTCTATAATTGTGGCCCAAATTTCATCAGGGACAGCATGGTGTCTTCGTGCTCCTCGGCCTCCTCCCCCTATTCCAACACCAATCACCCTTACTCCTCCACCTCTTCTTCTTCCTCGAGCAGACAGTTGCCCTTGTTCATTTACTTGGCCAGGTGACTCCATGTTCAGAAATTGTACTGATCCTGCATGGTTAAGCTCTATATATACATGTTTGGCAGCATTCACAATCATGGACATCACCTGTCAGGTACAGTAACTAAACATACTGTTTGATTGGTCATCTGAGACCAACTCCAACTCCTCCTTCGTTAGTCAAGTTCTAGTTGCACCCGACTGTCAATTGCTGTAATAATTTTATCAAATGTTCCAAGAGATTCATATATGGTATTCATGGTATTATGTTCCTGAATAATTTTGACAATTGAACAGACTATTGCGCATGTGATGACTTACAGTTTTTCTCTATTGTTTTGGCTCATTTCTTGAAACAGAAATTACATTCTCAAAACTCTAAGATCATTTGGCAAAACAGTCTTACAGTTTAGCACAACACTATAACTCACGTGCAAAAGCTCATATCTCTCCCAAAACTGTTCACTCATGCTTCAAAACCGTATTCATTTCCCATATAAAGAGTCAGTGCCCTCAAAATGGCAAATATTTTTCTCAATTGCTTTGGCTCATTTCTTGATACAGACCGGACGTTCTCAGCTCTCTTGGTACTTTTGCCAAAATAACCGGATGGTTCGGCACAACACCATTCAAAAGTTCATATCTTTCCCAAAACAGTTCACTCATGTGTCAAAACTAAATTTCTTTCTCATTCAAATAGTCAGTGCCCCCAAAATGCTTCATCCCTTTGGCATTGTGTAAGCACCGCAAGTCAAAATGTTTAGATGTTTTGTCTCTATGGCAGAGGACCATTGAAATATCCCTCATGTCCACCTTTCAGTCTTAGCCCAGTACTTCATTGACAATGGTTACTGTACAGTTTTTGTCTAGCTAACTGAATACAATTGTGTATAAAACTGAAAAAAAAGAAAAGATTTTAGGGTAAGAGTCGCCTCCAAGGTTTGACATCACACACTGCACTCATACTGCCAAGGAAAAATTACTTTACAGTATTGTAACCATTATCATTCACACACAAAGTACCGTATTTATCGGCGTATACCACGCACTATTTTGCCCTGAAAATCAGGGCAAAATCGTGGGTGCGCGGTATACGCCGATACCCGCTTTCCCGCCATGAGTTTGAATACTGCGCCGGCATACACCGAGCGCAGTACACTCGTGTATCTTCGGGCAGTCTCGGTGCCTCTCGCGCTGATGTCCTGAGCGTACAGGACGTCAGCGCGAGAGTTGCCGAGCCTGCCCGACGATACACGAGTGTACTGCGCTCGGTATATGTCGGCGCAATATTCAAACTTGGCGCGGGAAACGAGCGGGAAGGACGCCGGACCCGACGTAGAGGACAACCGAAGCCGCAGACGGACGCCGGAACCGACGAAGAGGACACCCGAAGCCGCAGAAGGACGCCGGACCCGATGCTGCAGACGGACACCCGATGCTGCAGACGGACGCCGGACCCGACAAGGCCGCCGCGCAAGACACCAAAACTGTAAGTAAAAAAATTACTTTTTTTCCACAGGATTCGGGGCCACTTTAGGGGTGCGCGGTATACGCGGGAGAGCGTTATACCGCGATAAATACGGTAACTTCCATACTTCAGAGTAAAAAGAAAATGTATACAGCATAATATATACGGAAATATAAATGCACAAACATGAAACAAGGAAAATTACATTTAGCCTACAATGCTGTAAAATAAAGCTGGAGTTTTACAACTACTGTAACATCTCTTCACTGGTCGCTGTCCTCACCCTCCCTCTCCTGTCCACCGTCCTCACCCTCCTGCCCATCCACACGCTGCTGTCTGTCTGGCCACAGATTTTCGTCAACATCACAGCGTATATTCTCCCTTGCGATGCAACGAGGGAAGAAACGGCGTGCATGTTGCAACCATCCCCTACACTGATCTCCTGTAATATCCTCACGGGCAGCGTCCATTGTATGGATCAGGGAACTCTGATCTTGAGCCCGATGCTCATACACTCTCCACCTCCAAGCGGAGAAAAACTCCTCAATAGTATTGAGGAAAGGAGAGTAAGGTGGTAGGAACACCATATCCATCCTTGGATGAGCAGTGAACCAGGCCCTGATAAGCGGGCCACGGTGGAAATTCACATTGTCCCATACAATTATATATTGTGGTAGGTGAGGCCCTATGAGACCTCTCTCATTTTAAGGGATCAAATCCAAATGAAGGTGGTCAAAGAAGATGAGGAGCTTCTGTGTATTGTATGGGCCAAGACTGGGGATGTGAGTGGCCACACCATTCTCAGAAATGCCAGCACACATAGTTATATTGCCCCCTCGCTGGCCACGTCTTTGGCCCTTGGCCAGGTTGAAGCCAGCCTCATCCACATACACGGGTATGTAAGAGGTCTCATTTCCTTCCAGTGCCATTATTCTCTACAATAGAGTAAACAAATAAAACATCAAATCAGTCATACACTAGAGTTACAGACAGCTACATAGGAATGTTCTATGTTCCACAAGTTCAATATACTACTGGCCAGTATTCCAGTGGTTCCAAACCTGGGGTACATGTTCTTCTCAGAATTAGGGACCCAGTCGAATACTGGGGCCCCACCACAGCTTTAAATGTTCCGGGCCAACATGGTCCCGGAACCAGGAACACCAGGCCATCTCGCCCGGGTGCCGTGATGTGTGGTCACCCTAAAGGTGGGTGCCCCTCAGGAAAAAAAACCTGCCTCAATGGTGTCTGCTCCAGAAGTACCCTCCCCCAGCATGCCCCGCGAGAGAAACTCCCTCCCGATTGGCTGCTGGCAAGAGGCACCCCAGCCTGGACTCCGCTGTCGCCCAGGGTGGTATGACACCCCAGCAACCACAGAATGGACCCGCAGCACAGCCCAGCTGAAACAGAGACCCTTTGTAAAATTGCAATCAGAATCAGAGTCAACTACACTCTGATTATCCCTTAACTTTTTTACAGTAATAGCACCGGTACTTGGAAGTACACAGGCGCTACATCTACAATATTTTTCTTGTCATTGTTAGTATCATACGTAACATCCCACTGAGGTAAGATACTGTTATACTGTAGGCCTATCACACACACTAAATGAATATGTAAACGAATAAACATATTTGTTGCTCTATGCACAGTGTCCTGTCCTATACATTATATAATTCCATCAATGATTGTGAGGCCATGGTTGATGACATGGTCTATAATTGTGGCCCGAATTTCATCAGGGACAGCATGGTGTCTTCGTGCTCCTCGGCCTCTTCCCCCTATTCCACCACCACACACCCTTACTCCTCCTCCTCTTCTTCTTCTTCTTCCTCGAGCAGACAGTTGCCATTGTTCATTTACTTGGCCAGGTGACTCCATGTTCAGAAATTTTACTGTTCTTGCATGGTCAAGCTCTATATATACATGTTTGGCAGCATTCACAATCATGGACAGCACCTGTCAGGTACAGTAACTAAACATACTGTTTGATTGGTCATCTGAGACCAACTCCAACTCCTCCTTCGTTAGTCAAGTTCTAGTTGCACCCGACTGTCAATTGCTGTAATAATTTTATCAAATGTTCCAAGAGATTCATATATGGTATTCATGGTATTATTTTCCTGAATAATTTTGACAATTGAACAGACTATTGTGCATGTGATGACTTAAACAATGAAATGACGCTGACACGTTTTGGAGAGAACGACCATTAGACTGAAGAAATTACTATCAGTTTAGATCAACAAGATCTATTCAATTGGAAATTGTGCTAAATGTAGGCTACTTGTACATTTGAAAGATGTACTGAGACAGTGAGACATGTACTGAGACATTTGCAATTTGATGAAATGAATGAGAAATGCCATTCAGTTGTGAACAATTGCAAAGTGGTTTGGAGATTTGTCTATGTTGTTTTGAGAATGTCATTTCTGTTTCAAGAAATGAGCCAAAACAATGGAGAAAAACTGTAAACAATGAAATGACGCTGACACGTTTTGGAGAGAACGACCATTTAGACTGAGAATTGACAATCAGTTTGGATCAACATGATCTATTCAATTGGAAATTGTGCTAAATGTAGGCTACTTGTACTTAATCATTTGAGAAATGTACTGAGACATTGAGACATTTGCAATTTGATGAAATGAATGAGAAATGCAATTCAGTTGTGAACAATTTCCAAGTGGTTTGGAGATTTGTCCATGTTGTTTTGAGAATGTAATTTCTGTTTCAAGAAATGAGCCAAAACAATGGAGAAAAACTGTAAGATAGGATATGCCGCATATAGCAGGGGTAACTATCCGCCGGAAAAAGCCGAACGCAAACGACGAAAAAAAAAAAACGACGGGCGGGCATTCGTTTCTGAATCGGCGGAACTCCTCATTTGTATAATCCTCGCGTACAAAAAACGAAACGCCACCTAGCGGCCGGCCTGGAATTGCAGCCTAAGATCCGACGGTGTAAGTCACTTACACCTGTCGGATCTTAGGGAGATCTATGCGGAACCTGATTCTATGAATCAGGCGCATAGATACGACGGACAGAACTCAGAGATACGACGGTGTATCAGGAGATACGCCGGCGTATCTCTATCTGAATCCGGGCCACTGTTTGATTGGTCATCTAAAACACTCCAACTCCTCCTTCGTTAGTCAAGTTCTAGTTGCACCTAACTGTCAATTGCTGTAATCATTTTATCAAATGTTCCAAGAGATTCATATATGGTATTCATGGTATTATGTTCCTGAATCATTTTGACAATTGAACAGACTATTGTGCATGTGATGACTTAAACAATGAAATGACGCTGACACGTTTTGGAGAGAACGACCATTAGACTGAAGAAATGACAATCAGTTTAGATCAACAAGATCTAGTCAATAGGAAATTGTGCTAAATGTAGGCTACTTGTACTTAATCATTTGAAAGATGTCCTGAGACATTGAGATATGTATGGAGACATTTGCAATTTGATTAAATGAATGAGAAATTCAATTCAGTTGTGAACCATTGCCAAGTGGTTTGGAGATTTGTCCATGTTGTTTTGAGAATGTCATTTCTGTTTCAAGAAATGAGCCAAAACAATGGAGAAAAACTGTAAGTGACAGGTTCTGATACAGTGCCTTGCAAAAGGAGTCACCCCCCTAGGCATTTTTCGTGTTTTGTTGCCTCATAACCTGGAATTAACATGGCTTGTTTGAGGATTTGCATCATTTAATTTACAGAACATGCACATGACTTTGAAGATTTTGTTTTCTTTTTTATTGTGAAGCAAACTACAAAATAGGTCAAAATAATAGAAAAAGTCAATGTGCATAACTATTCACCCCCCTAAAGTCAATCCTTTTGCGGCTATCACAGCTCCAAGTCGCTTTGGATAAGTCTCTATGAGCTTACCACTGGGATTTTTGCCCATTCCTCCTTGCAAAACTGCTCCAGTTCCTTCAAGTTGGATGGTTTGCGCTTGTGAACAGAAATCTTTAAGTCTGACCACAGATTTTCTATTGGATTAAGGTATGGGCTTTGACTAGGCCATTCCAACACATTTAAATGTTTCCCCTTAAACCACTCAAGTGTTGCAGTGTGTTTGGGGTCATTGTCCTGCTGGAAGGTGAAACTCCATCCTAGCCTCAAATCACACAGAGTAGTACAGATTTTGCTCAAGAATATCCCTGTATTTAGCACCATCCACCTTTCCCTGTGTTGGGTTTGCGCCAGACATAGCGTTTTCTTTGATGGCCGAAAAGTTCAATTTCTCTTATTGTCCATGGACGGACACAGCCTTCACAAGTCTTGACAAATGGGTTATGTTACTGTTCATAGGAGAGGACTAGGCAGAACATGTTAGATATTTAAATACATCTTACTTTAACAGAGTTGAACAGCCCCTGCAGCATGCAGCCTCAGTTTTTTTCTGCCTAGCAGAGGAGAAGGACATTGATTCCCTTTGGGCCCAGTGCCCTGAAGAAATTTTTTTTTTATTTGCTTTTATTTTGTTTTAAGATTTTTCTATCAACTGCCGGCTGGGCGACAGGCTGGATATATAGGGCCAAATCCTCAGCCAGGCGGCGTAACTTAACTTTCAGCAGTTAAGTTACACTGACTTAAAGTTTTTACCTAAGTGCCTGATCCTCAAAGCACTTACGTAAAAATTTCAAGCAGTGTAAGTTAAGTGCCGCCGTCGTAAGGCGTTCCTCCTCTCCGGGGGGCGTTTACAATTTAAATGAGGCGCGCTCCCGCGCCGGCCGTACTGCGCATGCGTGTGACGTCATTTTCCCGACGTGCATCGCGCGAACGTAATTGACGCCGGGCGGCTTTGTGGATTGCGACGGGACACTAAAGTTACGACGGGTGAAAAAAAGACGCGCCGGGAAAACAAATAATTATAAAAAAAAATGACAGCGTCGCTCGGCATGCATTCCTGAGGGAGAACTCCATGCCAATTTTCAATGAAAAAAACGGCATGGGTTCCCCCTCAGGAGCATACCAGGCCCTTAGGTCTGTTATGGGTTGTAAGGAGACCCCCCTCCGCCGCAAAATTGACGTAGGGGGTCCCCCTACAATCCATACCAGACCCGTATCCAAAGCACGCTACCCGGCCAGCCAGGAAGGGAGTGGGGACGAGCGAGCGCCCCCCCCCCTCCTGAGCCGTGCCAGGCCGCATGCCCTCAACATGGGGGGGTTGGGTGCTCTGGGGCAGGGGGGCGCACTGCGGGCCCCCCCACCTCAGAGCACCCTGTCCCCATGTTGATGAGGACAGGACCTCTTCCCGACAACCCTTGCCATTGGTTGTCGGGGTCTGCGGGCGGAGGCTTATCGGAATCTGGGAGTCCCCTTTAATAAGGGGGCCCCCAGATACCGGCCCCCCACCCTAAGTGAATGGATATGGGGTACATCGTACCCCTATCCATTCACCTGTAGGCAAAAAGTAAAAGTTAATAAACACACAACACAAGGCTTTTTAAAATATTTTATTATTCTGCTCCGGACGCCCCCCCTGTCTTCGTTATTAGCTCAATTACCAGGGGGGGCTTCTTCTTCCGCTCTCCGGGGGTCTTCTCCGCTCTCCGGGGGTGTTCCGCTCTCCGGGGGGGGCTTCTCCGGAGTCCGGGGGGCTTCTTCCATCTTCTCCCCTCTTCCGCTCTTGACTCGGCGAACCCCGGTTCTTCTGCAGCTCTCCGGTGCCTTCTTCTTCAGCGCTGGCTGCCTGCTATGTTTGTGTGTTAGCTCGATTTCAAACAGGCAGCCGGCGCGGTCTTCTGTGACGTCAGGGTCTTCTGGTCTTCTGTTCTTCCTATGTTGCCTCGTCGCCTGTTGTCGCTGTAATGATGGAAGTGCGCCTTGCATCACATTTATATAGGCATCACCGTCCCATCATGCTCCGGTAGGTACCCACGTGGTGGGTGCACGTGGGTAGGCACCCACCACGTGGGTACCTGCCGGAGCATGATGGGACGGCGATGCCTATATAAATGTGATGCAAGGCGCGCTTCCATCATTACAGCGACAACAGGCGACGAGGCAACATAGGAAGAACAGAAGACCAGAAGACCCTGACGTCACAGAAGACCGCGCCGGCTGCCTGTTTGAAATCGAGCTAACACACAAACATAGCAGGCAGCCAGCGCTGAAGAAGAAGGCACCGGAGAGCTGCAGAAGAACCGGGGTTCGCCGAGTCAAGAGCGGAAGAGGGGAGAAGATGGAAGAAGCCCCCCGGAGTCCGGAGAAGCCCCCCCGGAGAGCGGAACACCCCCGGAGAGCGGAGAAGACCCCCGGAGAGCGGAAGAAGAAGCCCCCCCTGGTAATTGAGCTAATAACGAAGACAGGGGGGGCGTCCGGAGCAGAATAATAAAATATTTTAAAAAGCCTTGTGTTGTGTGTTTATTAACTTTTACTTTTTGCCTACAGGTGAATGGATAGGGGTACGATGTACCCCATATCCATTCACTTAGGGTGGGGGGCCGGTATCTGGGGGCCCCCTTATTAAAGGGGACTCCCAGATTCCGATAAGCCTCCGCCCGCAGACCCCGACAACCAATGGCAAGGGTTGTCGGGAAGAGGTCCTGTCCTCATCAACATGGGGACAGGGTGCTCTGGGGTGGGGGGGCCCGCAGTGCGCCCCCCTGCCCCAGAGCACCCAACCCCCCCATGTTGAGGGCATGCGGCCTGGCACGGCTCAGGAGGGGGGGGGGCGCTCGCTCGTCCCCACTCCCTTCCTGGCTGGCCGGGTAGCGTGCTTTGGATACGGGTCTGGTATGGATTGTAGGGGGACCCCCTACGTCAATTTTGCGGCGGAGGGGGGTCTCCTTACAACCCATAACAGACCTAAGGGCCTGGTATGCTCCTGAGGGGGAACCCATGCCGTTTTTTTCATTGAAAATTGGCATGGAGTTCTCCCTCGGGAATGCATACCAAATGCCGTCGCTTGAATGGGCCTTTACAAGGTGTGACTAACTTTACACCTTGTAAAAGCAGCCCTAGTTTTACACCAGGCAAACTAACACTTACGGCGAAAAAACTAGGTACAAAAGCTTTGAGGATCGCCCTAAGTGCTAATTTGCATACTAACAGAGGCATTTCGACTCGAAATGCCCCCAGTGGCGGATGCGGTACTGCATCCTAAGATCCGGCAGTGTAAGTCCCTTACAGATGTCGGATCTTCTGCCTAACTTAGGAAAACTGCTTCTGAGGATCAGTTCCAAAGTTAGAACCAGAGATACGACGGCTTACGCCGGAGTATCTCTTTTGTGGATTTGCCCCATAGATCCTTGTAGTCTTCCCAGTCCAGCCAACGAGTGCGTGCAAACCTCAGCTATGTACTAGGTCAACTGCGACATAGCCCCACTGGACAGGGGCTGACCCTGCAAGTTAAACGTCTCACGAGGTCGTATACGACTGGGTCTTGGCCTGTGTCGCAGCGTTCCTCATGGCCGACAGCCCCTCACTTCGGTGGCGAGGAGGATCTGTCTGGGAGTATATCTGCGCACTTTGTTCAATCGGTAAGTAGGGGGCCCCCGCCTCTCCTTTCCTGGAGTAGTGGGGGGCGCGGGTACTCCCTGGGGTAGTCGGGCCTTTCCGGGGTTCTCCTCTACCCCCTTTCCTCCCCCTCCTTCCCGGGGGAGGCCCAGGCTTCCGACCTAGGTGCTTGTTGGACACACGATCCTTTCCACCCTCAGGGTTGTTACTGGGGGTATCCTGGGAGGTGGGTGATAGGAGGTCTCGCAATTCAGGCTTTGCGGCCTACGCCCAAAATACCCTTAATGCACCCGTTCTCGGTCTGTACACGAACCAGCCTGGGAAATTTAGGCCGCGACTTGCGGCCTACCGGCTCGGAGCAGTCTGGGGCCCGCGCACTTGCGGCCGGCGGCTGAAAATTTGGGCCGCGACTTTGCAGCCTACAGGCTCGGAGTGGTCCGGTCCCCCCAGGGGCCGCGCACTCGTGGCCGACGTTTGCAAATTTAGGGCGCGGCTTTGCGGCCTACAGGCTCGTAGCAGTCTGGTTCTTCCGTGGGCCCCCACGGCCAGCGGCCGAAAATCTAGGCCGCGAATTTGCGGCCTATCGGCGGTTCAGGCCAGTCCTCGTGGCCGGTGATTGGAAATTTAGGCCGCGACTTTGCGTCCTATCGGCGGTTCGGGCCAGTCCTTGCGGCCGGCAACCAAAAATGTAGGCCTATACCGGCTCGGGGCGGTCCGATCCTCCTGCGGGCCGTGCACTTTGCCGCCTACTGACAGGCTCGGGGCTGCAATTTAGTCCCCGGCTTTTGTGGTTCCAGGCCGCGGCCTGCCAGAGGGGTGGCTCAGTGGGTCGGCGACTCCTGTGACGGGTCCCGGTCTGTGCCTCCAGAGGGGTCCCGGTGTGGTCCCGTTATGTGGCCCCTGGGGGGTGTGCCATTATGTGGCCCCTATGGGGGGGGCCTCGGTCTGTGCCCCCTATGGGGGGTTCGGTCCGTGCCCCCCTGTGGGGGGGCCTGGGTCTGGTCCACTATGGTGTTCCCCCGTGAGTTTTTTGTGGAGTAGCTTAGTATATGGTACCCCTGCCCTCACCTACCCCCTCTGTCTCGAACAGTCTGGCTCTGCCGCCGTGGACGTGGCCCACAAAGGTCCAGCTGGGGGACAGAATTATGGATGTCACAGGGATAAGAGCACCCTTCTTCCTCAGTCCACTAAGGTGAAGGAGCCGCGCCATAAGCCGGGGCCTTCCTATTCCCTGCAGAAGTGGTATTTTCGTCAGTCAGGGTCAGCCGGCAGATCCTCCCAGACTGACAAAGGTCCAACTGGGGGACGGAAGCGTCCCTGGGTGTGCATGCCGGCTTACAAGCCTGCTACCGCAGGGGTGGGGGGGCGGCTTTGCAGGTTCACAGCTCGGTGGACCTCTCTACTCTCCGACCAGTGGGTCTGCGAGATGGTCACTTCAGGGTACAAGATCGAGTTTCTATCCTGTCCGCCGAACAGATTCTTTCCCTCAAATCTCCCTCTCCTTGCGGCTCATCGGTCTGCCCTATTGGGGGCAGTGCAAGACTTGCTAAGATGCAGAGTCATTTTACCTGTCCCACTGGACGAGGGGTTTCAGGGATTTTATTCGAATCTGTTTGTGGTCCCGAAGAAGGACGGAGTCCGTCCAATCTTGGACCTCAAAGCCCTAAATGCCTTTGTAAGAGTACGGAAGTTCCGTATGGAATCAATTCACTCAGTGGTAGCTGCGCTCCATTCGGGGACTTTCTGGCATGCTTGGACATCAAGGACGCATACTGGCATGTCCCAATTTGCGCAGGACACCAAAGGTCTCTGTGCTTTGCAGTAGGAGAAGGCCACTATCAGTTTGTGGCTCTTCCCTTTGACCTAGCTTTTTACCAAGGTGCTGGCACCGATTCTAGCTTTGCTGAAACAGCGAGGCATTGCCATCGTAGGCTACTTAGACGATCTTCTTCTGAGAGCAGCTTCTGGCTTAGAATTAGAGGTGGATGTGTCTATTGCCAGCAAGATCCTCTGAGAATTCGGGTGGGTGTTAAACGTCCAGAAGTCGGTCCTGGTACCGATGCAGCGTTTGGAATACCTGGGGTTGATTCTGGATTCCGCGGAGGCAAGAGTCTTCCTTCCCTTGGAAAAATTGCAGCCTCTTCAGTCTGCGGTAACGCGGTTGGCATCCCTCAAATGGTCGTCTCTCCATTTTTGCATGCGAGTCCTGGGTCTGATGGTAGCCTCCTTCGAGGCAGTACCGTATGACCAGTTCCACACTCAAGTATTGCAGAAGGAGATCCTGTCAAAATGGAGCAAATCTCCATTATATCTGGATCGCCAGATTCAGGTAAGCCACCTAGTCAGAGCCTCTCTAAATTGGTGGCTGAGATCCACAGCTCTTCGGTCTAGGAAGTCGTTCCTTCCCTTTCAGTGGACAGTGAATACGACAGACGCCAGCCTCACAGGTTGGTGGGCGTCTGGTGGGTCCAGTCGGCCCAGGGTCGCTGGACTTTGCTGGAATTCCGTCTGCCGATCAATGTCCTGAAACTTTGGGCGATCAGGCTGTGCCTCTCCTCGTTGTCGGGGAGGGTGCTAGGTTGCCCAATCAAAATCCAGTCGGACGACAACACGGCGGTGGCTTATGTCAACCATCAGGGGGGAACACGGAGCTCGGCTGCAGCATCAGAGGTTGCTCACATCCTACGGTGGGCGGAAAGAAACGTGCCGGCTCTGTCGACGTAGAAAACTAGCAGGCGGACTACCTGAGTCGCCAGATGCATCCAGAGGTGTTTCAACTCCTTTGCAGGAGATGGGGCACATCGGACGTGGATCTTCTGGCCTCTCGCCTCAACCGCAAAGTGTCGAGGTTCATGACCAGGTCCAGAGATCCCTGGGCAGACATGTCAGATGCGTTGGTGGCCCCGTAGGGTCAGTATCGGCTACTTTGTGCCTTTCCCCCACTGAAGTTGCTTCCTTGCCTGCTCGGCAGAGTGGAGGCTGAAGGGATCCCGATGATTCTAATCGCTCCGGATTGGCCTTGGCGTCCTTGGTACGCCGATCTTGTGCGCCTGGTGGCGGATGCACACTGGCAGCTGCCAGTGCGGGACGTCATTCTGTCTCAGGGTCCCATACTTTATCCTGCTTTACAGTCGCTGGCTTTAATGGCATGGCTATTGAAAGCCAGGTACCAAGGGACCAAGGTCTTTCCGTCTCGGTCATCTCAACCATGCTGAGGGCACGGAAGTCTTCTTCCAGGAAGATCTACCATCGCACCTGGAAGGCCTCCATCTCTATGTGCGAAGAGATGGGGTAGCATCCACAGACGAATTCGGTTTCCAGGGTCCTGCTGTTTTTACAGCGTGGAGTAGATCACAAACTTGCCTTAAGCACCATTAAGGGACAGATTTCAGCCTTGGCTGTATTCTTTCAGCGACCTTTGGCGGCCCATTCTCTGATGGGTACCTTTGTGCAGGGGGTTCGTCATATACTTCCCCCTCTTAAACCACCTCTTCCTCCATGGGATCTGAATCTGGTTCTCTCGGTTCTTCAGGAACCTCCCAGACCGTCATACAGGCCTATGCTCTTAAGGGGCGGGCCCCCCCTTTCCGGTCACAGCACATTCAACCAGGGCAATTGGTGCTTCCTGGGCTTTCCAAAATCAAGCTTCTGTCTCACAGGTGTGCAAAGTGGCGACTTAGTCGTCCGTTCACACCTTTCCCAAATTTTACAAGGTTGATGTGAGTGCATCTTCAGATGCTTCCTTTGGCTGCAAGGTTTTGCTCCGTTGAGGAGCTCTGCTTGTTTTGGGGTGAAGTTAATTGTTTTTTACTGATACTGTTCCCACCCCTCGTTTTTTGACAGTCCGTCCATGGACGATGTAACGGCTACCCACTGGTAGTGAGGGGTATCGGCCGTTTGAGACGTCCTTTTCCCTGTCAAGCTGCGATATGCAGGTACCGCCGGTATATCCCATCGAACGCCCTTCCAAGAAACGAGACGTGCTACGTTTGAAGGGTCAAGTAGACTGACTTTATTTGGCATATTTCACCTGCTTATATCTGGTTACAACTGTTACAAGAACAATGACAGTTTCTGCCCTCTCCTTTTCCCAGTAGGGGGCTTCAACACAGACCCCCTGAAACAATGACATCTCCTTGAATTAATCACTTGGCCAGTTTCTAGACTCTTCGGCACCTCACCCCACTTAACATTTCCTGGCCAGGCACATAGAATTCAATTAACCTTTAAAACAATTATCACTCACACATAATCCCCATCAGCATACACCTCACAGGGGGGCTGTTTACCTGCACACAAAAGAGGGTTCATTAGCATTCCAGCAATGAAAGAGACTTGTCCAGTTAACCCTTTGAGCTCAGAATACAATGTGGTACCTTCACTTGTGACAAGCCATGCAGTTCCTTGTAGTCCCCCTGCACGAAGATTATAACTGTCTCGGCAGCATGCCTGTGTCCGTTACACTACTCCCCCTTTGTGGAACACTCCGGCAGACCCGGATTGATCCTTTTCGGATCAACTTGGGGATGTCCGGTCTGCTGTTAGGGTAAAAGTTCCGTTTGCCTGGACAGTCCGTCGGCCTTCCCATTGGCTTACCATGTCGGTAGCTGATGGTGACGGTGAAGAATAGAATTCAATTCTGGAACAGTCACTTGCTTTGCTCTCTCAATGGCTCCCAAAACCTGTTGCTGATGCTCTTGGGACAGATACGGCACCACCTGGATGCAAATCCCATTTAATCTTTTGACAATTTCCGCCTGTTTGTGCATTTCAATGTTCAAGCCACGGGACATCTCATAATACGTGACATAGTGTCGTTGCATCTCTGATTTCTCACTGGCCAACTTGTCACATTCCCATTTTAGACTGTGATATTGTGCCGGATCTACAGTACATGTCGGGGAAGGTAGTCTTACCCGGTTCTCAGCAGCAAGCGGGTTGATTCCAGCAACGCGGGTGGTCACGGGACAAGCAGCAGCAGGTGTAGGTAAATAAGCCGAAGTCAGAGGGCCAATGTCGTTGCCCAGCACCACCTCGGCAGGTAGGTTGTCCATGATACCAACTGTGGTCTTTCCTGACCCGGCTCCCCAGTCTAAGTGCACCCGGGTGGTGGGTACGTGAAATACAGCACCCCCTGCGACCCGGACGGCAACTGTGCGAGTGGACACGTTCTCTGGCTTTACCAGATGTTTTTGAATCAGAGTGATAGTAGTCCCGGAATCTCTTAAGCCTTGTGCTACTTGTCCATTCACTCGTACCTCCTGACGGTGATGCTGACGGTTATCCGGAGAGGCCGCTTGTATTGGGTCTGCCTCATACCAAATTCCCAGACATTCCTCAGGGCCCCCCTCGGTCTCCAGGCAGTGGGCCGCAGAGGGACGTGATGGAGTGACCTCTGTGTTAGGTTCTGTGCGTCTCCAATTGTTATTTGTAGCTCTCAAAGGGCAATAACGAGCAATATGTCCCGTGTCGCTGCAGTGATGGCACGTCACCCTAGGCGAATCCCGGGGGTAGTTGCTAGGCCCCTGAGGACGTGGTGGGACTGGGGCCCGAAACTCTGGGCGTGGGGTGACGGTTGGAGTACGCGGTTCTACCTTATGAGCCAGCCGTGTAGTACCCTGGCTTACTTTCCTTGTCTCCGCGTACTCATCTGCTAGCCGAGCCGCCTCGTTTAAGTTAGCGGGACGGCGATCTCGTACCCAGTCTTGTATGTCTGCGGCCAGGTCTTGGAAGAAATGTTCCATTAGGAACAGCTGCAATACTTCCTCCCCGGTGTTGGCCTTGCACCCTTGGACCCAAAGCGATGCCACCCTTTGTAACTGGTTGGCCCATTCCATGTGGGAGTCCACAGCCATCTTCTTGGACTCCCGGAAGCGCCGGCGGTAGGCTTCTGGCGTTACGGCATATCGGGTTAGCAGCGCCTTTTTAACTTGCTGGTATTGTAAAATATCCTCTGGAGTGAGAGCCCGAAAGGCTTCATTGGCTTTGCCCGACAATTTCCCCGACAAAATAGTGACCCATTGGTCTGGTGGGACCTGGTGTAGTGAGCACTGCCTCTCAAAGTCCGCCAAATATCCATCGATTTCCTCCTCACTTTCTACAAAAGCTTTGAATGCAGTGAACGGTATTTTCTTTCCTGTAGCAGCAGGTGGGGGGGTAGGAACTGCAGGTGTAATGGGCTGTCTCGCTCTTACCAGTTCCAGTTCTTGTCCCCTCTTCGTTTGTATTTCTTCCCTTGCTTCCCGAAACAGCTGGTTGATAAGTTCCACGGACGTTTCTGGATACAAGGATAATCTCCGCTGTACAATCCCAGTAATTACATCTTCTTTGCTGACCGGTGCAAGGGGCTCCGTTCCTTCCATGGATCCATCCATTTCGTCCAGCTCCAGCAGGTCAGCTATCAGCTCCCTCCGTGGTCTGTTGCTGGCGCTCCTACCACGAATCTCCAATAGATCTTTCAGTGTGGATCTTTTCAGCCTGGCGTACTGCGACTCCATTCAGCACTTGCTCTTTGGATAAAAGGACCATCCCACTGCTACCAACCAATGTAACGGCTACCCACTGGTAGTGAGGGGTATCGGCCGTTTGAGACGTCCTTTTCCCTGTCAAGCTGCGATATGCAGGTACCGCCGGTATATCCCATCGAACGCCCTTCCAAGAAACGAGACGTGCTACGTTTGAAGGGTCAAGTAGACTGACTTTATTTGGCATATTTCACCTGCTTATATCTGGTTACAACTGTTACAAGAACAATGACAGTTTCTGCCCTCTCCTTTTCCCAGTAGGGGGCTTCAACACAGACCCCCTGAAACAATGACATCTCCTTGAATTAATCACTTGGCCAGTTTCTAGACTCTTCGGCACCTCACCCCACTTAACATTTCCTGGCCAGGCACATAGAATTCAATTAACCTTTAAAACAATTATCACTCACACATAATCCCCATCAGCATACACCTCACAGGGGGGCTGTTTACCTGCACACAAAAGAGGGTTCATTAGCATTCCAGCAATGAAAGAGACTTGTCCAGTTAACCCTTTGAGCTCAGAATACAATGTGGTACCTTCACTTGTGACAAGCCATGCAGTTCCTTGTAGTCCCCCTGCACGAAGATTATAACTGTCTCGGCAGCATGCCTGTGTCCGTTACAGACGATAAGAGAAAAAAGTTTTTTTTGTACTCACCGTAAAATCCTTTTCTCTGTCGTCCATAGACGGACACAGCACCCACCCCTCCTTTTTTTGGTTTGTACAGCTTGTTACGAACTGAGGCTGCATGCTGCAGGGAGGAGGGTTATGCCCGGAGCGACCACCCCCTGGGCGGGGCTGTTCAACTCTGTTAAAGTAACATGCATTTAAATATCTAACATGTTCTGCCTAGTGCTCTCCTATGAACAGGAACATAACCCATATGTCAAGACTTGTGAAGGCTGTGTCCGTCCATGGACGACAGAGAAAAGGATTTTATGGCGAGTACAAAAAATCCTATTTCTCTTATCGTCCATGGACGGACACAGCCTTCAAAGTCTTGACATATAGGTTATGTTCCTGTCCACAGGAGAGGACTAGGCAGAAAATGTTACATATTTAAATACATGTTACTTTAACCGCTTAAGACCCAGACCATTATGCAGGTAAAGGACCTGGCCCCTTTTTGCGATTCGGCACTGTGTCGCTTTAACTGACAATTGCACGGTCATGCGATGTGGCTCCCAAACAAAATTGGCGTCCTTTTTTTCCCACAAATAGAGCTTTCTTTTGGTGGTATTTGATCACCTCTGCAGTTTTTATTTTTTGCGCTGTAAACAAAAATAGAGTGACAATTTTGAAAAAAAACTATTTTTGCTATAATACATATCCCCAAACAGATATATATAAAAAAGTTTTTCCCTCAGTTTCGGCCGATACATATTCTTCTACATATTTTTGTTAAAAAAAAATCGCAAAAAATTGTTTATCAATTGGTTTGTGCAAAATGTATAGCGTTTACAAAATATGGGATAGTTTTATGGCATTTTTATGAATTTTTTCTTTACTACTAATGGCGGCGATCAGGTTTTTTTTTCGTGACTGCGACATTATGGCGGACACTTTTGACACATTTTTGGGACCATTGTCATTTTCACAGCGAACAGTGCTATAAAAATGCACTGATTACTGTGAAAACGTCACTGATCGTCGTTGCCTATGACAGGGAGCAGATGATCAGTGACAAGCCACAGAGAAGAAAGGGGAATGTTTGTTTACACTCACCTCTCCCCGTTCTTCAGGTCCTGTGCCCTTTTTGCGGGACCGGGTTGTGAGGGTGGGTTCTAAAATGGGACATAGATGTACACCCTTGTGCCCAGCCGTGGCATTTTGTCAATGTATATCGTCGTGTAGCGGTCCTTAAGTGGTTAACAGAGTTGAACAGCCCCACCCAGGGGGCGGTCCCTCTGGACATAACCTTCCTCCCTGCAGCATGCAACCTCAGTTTTTTCTGCCTAGCAGAGGAGGACATGGCTCCCTTTGGGCCCAGCGCCCTGAAGACCTTTTTTTTATTCTTTTATTTTGTTTTTAGATTCTTCTATTAACTGCCGGCTGGGCGACAGGCTGGATATAAAGATCCTTGTAGTCTTCCCAGTCCAGCCATCGAGCGTGAGCACACCTTAGCTAAGCGCTGGGTCTGCCACGACATACCCCATGACTCCTGGGGTCCACACATGACTGGGCTGTTCTGTTGTCTCACTGACAGTGGACCGGGCCGACAGCTACTCTGTATCATCGGTTGTGGGTCTGTCAGGGATGCGCCAGCATGTCCTCGCAAGGACGGGTAAGTATTGTTCCTCCTGCCTAGGCAGGAGGGAACAGCTGGGCATTCCTGGGATTAAGGGGTTCTCCTGTCCTCCCTTCCCTGCTCTGTAGCCATGAATAAAGAATGGTACCAAAACACCCTCCAACAGCAACTTCTTCCAAAAATCCAACAACAGTTTGGTGAAGAACAATGCATTTTCCAGCACGATGGAGCACCGTGCCGTAAGACAAAAGTGATAACTAAGTGGCTCGGGGACCAAAACGTTGACATTTTGGGTCCATGGCCTGGAAACTCCCCAGTTCTTATTCCAATTGAGAACTTGTGGTCAATCCTCAAGAGGCGGGTGGACAAACAAAAACCCACTAATTCTGACAAACTCCAAGAAGTGATTATGAAAGAATGGGTTGCTATCAGTCAGGATTTGGCCCAGAAGTTGATTGAGAGCATGCCCAGTCGAATTGCAGAGGTCCTGAAAAAGAAGGGCCAACACTGCAAATACTGACTCTTTGCATAAATGTCATGTAATTGTCGATAAAAGCCTTTGAAACGTATGAAGTGCGTGTAATTATATTTCACTACATCACAGAAACAACTGAAACAAAGATCTAAAAGCAGTTTAGCAGCAAACTTTGTGAAAACTAATATTTGTGTCATTCTCAAAACTTTTGGCCACAACTGTATACAAGGAAGGCGGGTAGCTGTGCTGAGTGGTCTCCCTCTGGGTGGTGAGTCCCCTGGGTATCCCCCCCCCCGGTCGGTGCAGCAAGGAGGGTGGACTTCCTAAGTGTTTTTCACTTAGTCTCTGAGGGCTGTCAGTGGGTGATAATGGAGTCAGTATCTGGCCTTTCTTCCCCTACATTGCCAGAGGCCGCAAACAGTGCCCCTGCACCTGCAGTTCCCATGAATACACTGGTGGCAGTCCTGGAATTATTTGTTGCCAGGGTGGAAGCGGTTTGCGGGTGTAAGGGGGGGTAAAAAGCGCCCCTCCCCCGCCATCTTCTGGGGAATGCTCTGACTCAGATTCGGACATGGCTGCGGCTCAGGATCCCAGTTCTGGTATGTCAGAGGATGCGGATCAGGACCTCCCTTAAAATGGGCTTCTCCTCCGGTGGTTGACCCCCCCGGTTGCTTGGTTAAACAAGGTAACCACTCTCCCTATAGAAGGGACCCCTGCTTTCAAGGACCATACTGATAGGAGGTCCGAGGCGGTGACCCGCTCCATGTTTACCATGCTAGGGTCTGCATTGCGGCCTATTTTGGCTGCAACCTTGGTGTCTCAGACACATACTGAATGGGCAAAGCCAGACTGTGGAAGAGCATCAGCTCCCTCCTCAATATGTTAGACTGACTTACCAGTTGGTCCAGGGCCTTGTATATGTCTGTGATGTTACCCTGGATGCAGCCCCCTTGGTATCCAGAGACTCTGTTACTGTGGTAGTGTTGCGCCGCCTGATTTGGCTGAAATGCTGGTCTGCTGACCAAGCATTTAAAAAAGCCCTGGCAGATTTATCAAAGGTGGGAGACTTTTTGTTACCTTGCTGGACGACATTATTAAGCATGTCACTGGAGGTAAGAGCACTCTCCTCCCTCAGTCCACCAAGGGGAAGGAGCCACGCCGTAAGCCGGGTCCTTCTTTTCCCACGCAGAAGCAGTATTTTTGTCAGTCATGGCCCGCGGGTAGACCCTCCCAGGCTGACGAAGGCTCAGCTGGGGGACAGAAATGTTCCTAGGTGCGTAAGCCAAACAAACCGGCATTCCAAACCCACCACTGCATGAAGTTTTGCCCCCGCACGACTCATGGGTGGGGGGGGGCGGCTTTGCAGGTTCACAGCTCGGTGGACCTCCCTTCTCTCCGACCAGTGGGTCTGCGAGGTGGTCTCTTCGGGATACAAGATAAAGTTTCATTGCTGTCCGCTAAACAGATTCTTTCCCTCAAATTTCCCTCTCCTTCCAGCTCGTCAGTCTGCCCTATTGGGGGCAGTGCAAGACTTACTGAGTTGCAGGGTAATTTTACCTGTTCCGCAGGGCGAGAGGTTTCAGGGATTTTATTCAAATCTGTTTGTGGTCCCAAAGAAGGACGGGGTCCGTCCAATCTTGGACCTCAAAGCCCTAAATGCCTTTCTGAGAGTACGGAAGTTCCGCATGGAATCCATTCGCTCGGTGGTGGCTGCGCTCCATCCGGGGGACTTTCTGGCATCCTTGGAAATCAAGGATGCATACTTGCATGTCCCAATTTGCGCAGCACACCAGAGGTTTCTGCGCTTTGCAATCGGAGAAGACCACTATCAGTTTGTGGCTCTTCCCTTTGGCCTAGCGTCAGCACCAAGAGTTTTCACCAAGGTACTCGCACCGATTTTAGCTTTGCTGAGACAGCGAGGCATTGCCGTTGTGGGCTATTTAGACAATCTTCTTCTGAGAGCAGCTTCTGGCTCAGAATTAGAGGTGGATGTGACTATTGCCAGCCAGACCCTCCGAGAATTCGGGTGGGTGTTAAACATCCAGAAGTCGGTCCTGGTACTGACTCAGCGTTTGGAATACCTGGGGTTGATTCTGGACTCCGTGGAGGCGAGAGTCTTTCTTCCCCTAGAAAAATGTCAGACTCTTCAGTCTGCAGTGAAGCTGTTGGCATCCCGCAAATGGTCGTCTCTCTGTTTTTGCATGCGAGTCCTGGGTCTGATGGTAGCCTCCTTCGAGGCAGTACCGTATGCCCAGTTCCACACTCGAGTATTGCAGAACAAGATCCTGTCCAAATGGAACAAATCTCCATTGTCTCTGGATCGCCAGATTCAGGCAAGCCATCTAGTCAGAGTCTCTCTGAGTTGGTGGCTGAGATTCCTGCCTCTTCGGTCCGGGAAGTCATTCCTTCCCTTCCAGTGGACGGTGATTAAGACGGACGCCAACCTCACAGGTTGGGGGGGCGTCTGGGGGGTCCAGTCGGCCCAGGGTCGCTGGACTTTGCAGGAATCCCGTCTGCCAGTCAATGTCCTGGAACTTCGGGCGATCAGGCTATGCCTCTCCTCGTGGTCAAGGAGGTTGCAAGGTCGCCCAATCAAGATTCAGTCAGACAATGCCATGGCGGTGACTTTTGTCAACCATTAGGGGGGAACACGAAGCTTGGCTGCAGCGTCCGACGTCGCTCACATCCTGCGTTGGGCAGAAAGAAGCTTGCCGGCTCTATCGGCCGTCTACATTCCGGGCGTAGAAAACTGGCAGGCGGACTACCTGAGTCGCCAGATGCTGGACCAGGGGGAATGGTCATTGCATTCGGAGGTGTTTCAACTCATTTGCAGGAGATGGGGCACGCCGGACGTGGATCTCCTGGCCTCTCGCCTCAACCGCAAAGTGTTGAGGTTTGTTGCCAGGTCCAAAGATCCCTGGGCAGATGCGTTAGGTTAGGGACAGTATCGGCTAATTTTTGCCTTTCCCCCATTGAAGTTTCTTCCTCGGCTGCTCCGCAGAGTGGAGGCCGAAGGGATCCAGATGATTCAAATCTCTCCAGATTTGCCCCGGCGTCCTTGGTACGCTGATCTTGTGCGCCTGGAGGTGGATGCACCCTGGCGGCTGCCAATGTGGGAGGACCTTCTGTCTCAGGGTCCCATACTTCATCCTGCTTTACAGTTGCTGGCTTTAACGGCATGGCTATTGAAAGCCAGGTACTAAGGGACCCAGGTCTTTTCGACTCGGTCATCTTAACCATGCTAAGGGCACGGAAGTCTTCCAGGAAGATCTACCATCGCTCCTAGAAGGCCTACATCTCTTTGTGCGAGGAGATGGGGTGGCATCCATGGACGTATTCGGTTTCCAGGGTCCTGCTGTTTTTACAGCGTGGAGTAGATCAGAAACTTGCCTTAAGCACCATTAAGAGACAGATTTCAGCTTTGGCTGTGTTCTTTCAGCGGCCTTTGGTGGGCCATTCTCTGGTGGGTACCTTTGTGCAGGGGGTGCGTCATATACTTCCCCCTCTTAAACCATCTCTTCCTTCATGGGATCTGAATCTGGTGCTCTTGGTTCTTCAGGAACCTCCCTTTGAAAACATCAGAGAATCCTCTCTTGACACTATCTCAGAAGGGTAACATTTATTTTTTTCACAAAACCAATGACCAACTCAGTGTGTCAATAAAACAACGAAAATTAAAACAAAAATGTTCCTATCCCGTACCTCCTCCCCATTAAATTGACCGGTTATAATGGTACATCCAAGGTACTTTATCTATTATGATTTTGGGATATTAATGAAACAAAAAAAAAATATATAAAAATAAATAAATAAAATAATTGGTGTGGTGTATGATCACACTAATAAAAAGAAAAATATTAACCTATATTTTTCCCTAGATAGATAGGATAAGCTGACTCAGCTTGAATTCCTTCTAATAACCTTAATCTCTAATACACAAATATTTTGTTATTATATTAAATACTTTCAGTCTGTACATATATTCGTGGCCGCCAACTGTTACAAATAATTCTATATTTAAGATTTAATAACTCACATATATGATATATGGTTAAAATAAGAGTTCTATTGACCAGAGCGAAAGCTTAACATAACACACATTTATTAGAGAAAAGATATTAGTCTATCTAATATACTGCATACATTTACAGTCTTTAACCACTTAAGCCCTGGACCTTTAGGCAGCTAAATGCCCAGGCCAGGTTTTGCGATTCGGCACTGCGTCGCTTTAACAGACAATTGCGCGGTCGTGCGACGTGGCTCCCAAACAAAATTGGCATCCTTTTTTCCCAACAAATAGAGCTTTCTTTTGGTGGTATTTGATCACCTATGCGGTTTTTATTTGTTGCGCTATAAACAAAAATAGAGCGACAATTTTGAAAAAAATGCAATATTTTTTACTTTTTGCTATAATAAATATCCCCCAAAAACATATATAAACATTTCTTTTCCTCAGTTTAGGCCGATACGTATTCTTCTACCTATTTTTGGTAAAAAAATCGCAATAAGTGTTTATCGATTGGTTTGCGCAAAATTTATAGCGTTTACAAAATAGGGGATAGTTTTATTGAATTTTTATAAAAAAAAAATTTTTACTACTATTGGCGGCGATCAGCGATTTTTTTCGTGACTGCGACATTATGGCGAACACTTCGGACAATTTTGACACATTTTTGGGACCATTGTCATTTTCACAGCAAAAAATGCATTTAAATTGCATTGTTTATTGTGAAAATGACAGTTGCAGTTTGGGAGTTAACCACAGGGGGCGCTGTAGGAGTTAGCGTTCACCTAGTGTGTGTTTACAACTGTAGGGGGGTGTGGCTGTAGGACTGACGTCATCGATCGAGTCTCCCTATAAAAGGGATCACTCGATCGATACGCCGCCACAGTAAGGCACGGGGAAGCCGTGTTTACATACGGCTCTCCCCGTTCTTCAGCTCCGGGGAGCGATCGCGATGGAGCGGCTATAAACGAATAGCCGCGCCGTCGTCCCGGATCGCTCCCCGAGGTAAGGCGCACGCAGCGGGGGGGGGGGGGTTCACGATCGGACCCCCCACCCGCTAGAAGGCAAGGACATATATATACGTCCTTCTGCCTGTACGTGCCATTCTGTGGACGTAAATAGGCGTGCGGCGGGCGTTAAGTGGTTAAACTAAGGGAGTAAAAGTTAGTTTCAAATACAAAGTAAGTACATCACACTAAAAATATCAAACATTACAATTATGACAAAGTATATGGTAAGCGCGTGGGAGATTGTTTATGATAATTTACCTTGCTACTGATGTCCCGGGCCCGGGAATTCTCATCACCTCTCTCCAACCTGATTTTATAACCCAGATGTCCCCTCTGATTGGCTAAAGTTAGCTTTCCCAAATATGGGCAACTTCCTCCTACCTTTAGGGATGAATAGATCTGAAGTTAAACTAATTACATCTTAGCTTGTTAACTTCATGTCTATTCATGGAAGAGTATAGTGGGCCAGATTCTCAAAAGAGATACGACGGTGTATCTCAGGAAACACCGTCGTATCTCTGTTTTTCCCTTCCCTTGGAAAAATTGCAGACTCTTCAGTCTGCGGTAACGCGGTTGGCATCCCTCAAATGGTCGTCTCTCCATTTTTGCATGCAAGTCCTGGGTCTGATTGTAGCCTCCTTCGAGGCAGTACCGTATGATCAGTTCCACACTCAAGTATTGCAGAAGGAGATCCTGTCAAAATGGAGCAAATCTCCATTATATCTGGATCGCCAGATTCAGGTAAGCCACCTAGTCAGAGCCTCTCTAAATTGGTGGCTGAGATCCACAGCTCTTCGGTCTAGGAAGTCGTTCCTTCCCTTTCAGTGGACAGTGAATACGACAGACGCCAGCCTCACAGGTTGGTGGGGCGTCTGGTGGGTCCAGTCGGCCCAGGGTCACTGGACTTTGCTGGAATTCCGTCTGCCGATCAATGTCCTGAAACTTTGGGCGATCAGGCTGTGCCTCTCCTCGTTGTCGGGGAGGGTGCTAGGTTGTCCAATCAAAATCCAGTCGGACGACACCACGGCTTATGTCAACCATCAGGGGGGAACACGGAGCTCGGCTGCAGCATCAGAGGTTGCTCACATCCTACGGTGGGCGGAAAGAAACGTGCCGGCTCTGTCGACGTAGAAAACTAGCAGGCGGACTACCTGAGTCGCCAGATGCATCCAGAGGTGTTTCAACTCCTTTGCAGGAGATGGGGCACATCGGACGTGGATCTTCTGGCCTCTCGCCTCAACCGCAAAGTGTCGAGGTTCATGACCAGGTCCAGAGATCCCTGGGCAGACATGTCAGATGCGTTGGTGGCCCCGTAGGGTCAGTATCGGCTACTTTGTGCCTTTCCCCCACTGAAGTTGCTTCCTTGCCTGCTCGGCAGAGTGGAGGCTGAAGGGATCCCGATGATTCTAATCGCTCCGGATTGGCCTTGGCGTCCTTGGTACGCCGATCTTGTGCGCCTGGTGGCGGATGCACACTGGCGGCTGCCAGTGCGGGACGTCATTCTGTCTCAGGGTCCCATACTTTATCCTGCTTTACAGTCGCTGGCTTTAACGGCATGGCTATTGAAAGCCAGGTACCAAGGGACCAAGGTCTTTCCGTCTCGGTCATCTCAACCATGCTGAGGGCACGGAAGTCTTCTTCCAGGAAGATCTACCATCGCACCTGGAAGGCCACCATCTCTATGTGCGAAGAGATGGGGTAGCATCCACAGACGAATTCGGTTTATAGGGTCCTGCTGTTTTTACAGCGTGGAGTAGATCAGAAACTTGCCTTAAGCACCATTAAGGGACAGATTTCAGCCTTGGCTGTATTCTTTCAGCTACCTTTGGCGGCCCATTCTCTGATGGGTACCTTTGTGCAGGGGGTTCGTCATATACTTCCCCCTCTTAAACCACCTCTTCCTCCATGGGATCTGAATCTGGTTCTCTCGGTTCTTCAGGAACCTCCCAGACCGTCATACAGGCCTATGCTCTTAAGGGGCGGGCCCCCCCCCTTTCCGGTCACGGCACATTCAACCAGGGCAATTGGTGCTTCCTGGGCTTTCCAAAATCAAGCTTCTGTCTCACAGGTGTGCAAAGTGGCGACTTAGTCGTCCGTTCACACCTTTCCCAAATTTTACAAGGTTGATGTGAGTGCATCTTCAGATGCTTCCTTTGGCTGCAAGGTTTTGCAGGAGGCTGTTTAAAGTTGCAACTCCTCCGTTGAGGAGCTCTGCTTGTTTTGGGGTGAAGTTAATTGTTTTTTACTGATACTGTTCCCACCCCTCGTTTTTTGACAGTCCGTCCATGGACGATAAGAGAAAAAAGTTTTTTTTGTACTCACCGTAAAATCCTTTTCTCTGTCGTCCATAGACGGACACAGCACCCACCCCTCCTTTTTTAGGTTTGTACAGCTTGTTACGAACTGAGGCTGCATGCTGCAGGGAGGAGGGTTATGCCCGGAGCGACCACCCCCTGGGCGGGGCTGTTGAACTCTGTTAAAGTAACATGTATTTAAATATCTAACATGTTCTGCCTAGTGCTCTCCTATGAACAGGAACATAACCCATATGTCAAGACTTGTGAAGGCTGTGTCCGTCCATGGACGACAGAGAAAAGGATTTTATGGCGAGTACAAAAAATCCTATTTCTCTTATCGTCCATGGACGGACACAGCCTTCAAAGTCTTGACATATAGGTTATGTTCCTGTTCACAGGAGAGGACTAGGCAGAACATGTTACATATTTAAATACATGTTACTTTAACCGCTTAAGACCCAGACCATTATGCAGGTAAAGGACCTGGCCCCTTTTTGCGATTCGGCACTGTGTCGCTTTAACTGACAATTGCACGGTCATGCGATGTGGCTCCCAAACAAAATTGGCGTCCTTTTTTTCCCACAAATAGAGCTTTCTTTTGGTGGTATTTGATCACCTCTGCAGTTTTTATTTTTTGCGCTGTAAACAAAAATAGAGTGACAATTTTGAAAAAAAACTATTTTTGCTATAATACATATTCCCAAACAGATATATATAAAAAAGTTTTTCCCTCAGTTTCAGCCGATACATATTCTTCTACATATTTTTGTTAAAAAAAAATCGCAAAAAACGTTTATCAATTGGTTTGTGCAAAATTTATAGCGTTTACAAAATATGGGATAGTTTTATGGCATTTTTATGAATTTTTTCTTTACTACTAATGGCGGCGATCAGGTTTTTTTTTCGTGACTGCGACATTATGGCGGACACTTTTGACACATTTTTGGGACCATTGTCATTTTCACAGCGAACAGTGCTATAAAAATGCACTGATTACTGTGAAAACGTCACTGATCGTCGTTGCCTATGACAGGGAGCAGATGATCAGTGACAAGCCACAGAGAAGAAAGGGGAATGTTTGTTTACACTCACCTCTCCCCGTTCTTCAGGTCCTGTGCCCTTTTCGCGGGACACCGGTGGCGACCGGGTTCACGGGCATGGAGCTTCGGACCGGGTTGTGAGGGTGGGTTCTAAAAGGGGACATAGATGTACACCCTTGTGCCCAGCCGTGGCATTTTGTCAATGTATATTGTCGTGTAGCGGTCCTTAAGTGATTAACAGAGTTGAACAGCCCCACCCAGGGGGCGGTCCCTCTGGATATAACCTTCCTCCCTGCAGCATGCAACCTCAGTTTTTTCTGCCTAGCAGAGGAGGACGTGGCTCCCTTTGGGCCCAGCGCCCTGAAGACCTTTTTTTTATTCTTTTATTTTGTTTTTAGATTCTTCTATTAACTGCCGGCTGGGCGACAGGCTGGATATAAAGATCCTTGTAGTCTTCCCAGTCCAGCCATCGAGCGTGAGCACACCTTAGCTAAGCGCTGGGTCTGCCACGACATACCCCATGACTCCTGGGGTCCACACATGACTGGGCTGTTCTGTTGTCTCACTGACAGTGGACCGGGCCGACAGCTACTCTGTATCATCGGTTGTGGGTCTGTCAGGGATGCGCCAGCATGTCCTCGCAAGGACGGGTAAGTATGGTTCCTCCTGCCTAGGCAGGAGGGAACAGCTGGGCATTCCCGGGATTAAGGGGTTCACCTGTCCTCCCTTCCCTGCTCTGTAGCCATGAATAAAGAATGGTACCAAAACACCCTCCAACAGCAACTTCTTCCAACAATCCAACAACAGTTTGGTGAAGAACAATGCATTTTCCAGCACGATGGAGCACCGTGCCGTAAGACAAAAGTGATAACTAAGTGGCTCGGGGACCAAAACGTTGACATTTTGGGTCCATGGCCTGGAAACTCCCCAGTTCTTATTCCAATTGAGAACTTGTGGTCAATCCTCAAGAGGCGGGTGGACAAACAAAAACCCACTAATTCTGACAAACTCCAAGAAGTGATTATGAAAGAATGGGTTGCTATCAGTCAGGATTTGGCCCAGAAGTTGATTGAGAGCATGCCCAGTCGAATTGCAGAGGTCCTGAAAAAGAAGGGCCAACACTGCAAATACTGACTCTTTGCATAAATGTCATGTAATTGTCGATAAAAGCCTTTGAAACGTATGAAGTGCGTGTAATTATATTTCACTACATCACAGAAACAACTGAAACAAAGATCTAAAAGCAGTTTAGCAGCAAACTTTGTGAAAACTAATATTTGTGTCATTCTCAAAACTTTTGGCCACAACTGTATACAAGGAAGGCGGGTAGCTGTGCTGAGTGGTCTCCCTCTGGGTGGTGAGTCCCCTGGGTATCCCCCCCCCGGTCGGTGCAGCAAGGAGGGTGGACTTCCTAAGTGTTTTTCACTTAGTCTCTGAGGGCTGTCAGTGGGTGATAATGGAGTCAGTATCTGGCCTTTCTTCCCCTACATTGCCAGAGGCCGCAAACAGTGCCCCTGCACCTGCAGTTCCCATGAATACACTGGTGGCAGTCCTGGAATTATTTGTTGCCAGGGTGGAAGCGGTTTGCGGGCGTAAGGGGGGGTAAATGCTCTGACTCAGATTCGGACATGGCTGCGGCTCAGGATCCCAGTTCTGGTATGTCAGAGGATGCGGACCAGGACCTCCCTGGTGAGGAGGACCCCTCATCCGGGACAGGGCACTTGTGAGTGAACTTATTAATGCTGTGAGGGACTCTCAAGCTGGAAGATGCAAATGGGACTTCCACAGATGGGTCTGTCTCCTTTGGGTCACACAAATCTAACTGCTCTGTGAAAGTTTTTCCTTATGTTACTTTCTTTGTTCATAGATAAGGAATGGGAACGGCCGCAGAAGTCCTTTGTGGTCCCTCAGCGCCTGTTGGTCCTTTAGCCTTTTGAAAAAATGGGCTTCTCCTCCGGTGGTTGACCCCCCCAGTTACTCGGTTAAACAAGGTAACCACTCTCCCTATAGAAGGGACCCCTGCTTTCAAGGACCATACTGATAGGAGGTCCGAGGCGGTGACCCGCTCCATGTTTACCATGCTAGGGTCTGCATTGCGGCCTATTTTGGCTGCAACCTTGGTGTCTCAGACACATACTGAATGGGCAAAGCCAGACTGTGGAAGAGCATCAGCTCCCTCCTCAATATGTTAGACTGGCTTACCAGTTGGTCCAGGGCCTTGTATATGTCTGTGATGTTACCCTGGATGCAGCCCCCTTGGTATCCAGAGACTCTGTTACTGTGGTAGTGTTGCGCCGCCTGATTTGGCTGAAATGCTGGTCTGCTGACCAAGCATTTAAAAAAGCCCTGGCAGATTTATCAAAGGTGGGAGACTTTTTGTTACCTTGCTGGACGACATTATTAAGCATGTCACTGGAGGTAAGAGCACTCTCCTCCCTCAGTCCACCAAGGGGAAGGAGCCACGCCGTAAGCCGGGTCCTTCTTTTCCCACGCAGAAGCAGTATTTTTGTCAGTCATGGCCCGCGGGTAGACCCTCCCAGGCTGACGAAGGCTCAGCTGGGGGACAGAAATGTTCCTGGGTGCGTAAGCCAAACAAACCGGCATTCCAAACCCACCACTGCATGAAGTTTTGCCCCCGCACGACTCATGGGTGGGGGGGCGGCTTTGCAGGTTCACAGCTCGGTGGACCTCCCTTCTCTCCGACCAGTGGGTCTGCGAGGTGGTCTCTTCGGGATACAAGATAAAGTTTCATTGCTGTCCGCTGAACAGATTCTTTCCCTCAAATTTCCCTCTCCTTCCAGCTCGTCAGTCTGCCATATTGGGGGCAGTGCAAGACTTACTGAGTTGCAGGGTAATTTTACCTGTTCCGCAGGGCGAGAGGTTTCAGGGATTTTATTCAAATCTGTTTGTGGTCCCAAAGAAGGACGGGGTCCGTCCAATCTTGGACCTCAAAGCCCTAAATGCCTTTCTGAGAGTACGGAAGTTCCGCATGGAATCCATTCGCTCGGTGGTGGCTGCGCTCCATCCGGGGGACTTTCTGGCATCCTTGGAAATCAAGGATGCATACTTGCATGTCCCAATTTGCGCAGCACACCAGAGGTTTCTGCGCTTTGCAATCGGAGAAGACCACTATCAGTTTGTGGCTCTTCCCTTTGGCCTAGCGTCAGCACCAAGAGTTTTCACCAAGGTACTCGCACCGATTTTAGCTTTGCTGAGACAGCGAGGCATTGCCGTTGTGGGCTATTTAGACAATCTTTTTCTGAGAGCAGCTTCTGAATTAGAGGTGGATGTGACTATTGCCAGCCAGACCCTCCGAGAATTCGGGTGGGTGTTAAACATCCAGAAGTCGGTCCTGGTACTGACTCAGCGTTTGGAATACCTGGGGTTGATTCTGGACTCCGTGGAGGCGAGAGTCTTTCTTCCCCTAGAAAAATGTCAGACTCTTCAGTCTGCAGTGAAGCTGTTGGCATCCCGCAAATGGTCGTCTCTCTGTTTTTGCATGCGAGTCCTGGGTCTGATGGTAGCCTCCTTTGAGGCAGTACCGTATGCCCAGTTCCACACTCGAGTATTGCAGAACAAGATCCTGTCCAAATGGAACAAATCTCCATTGTCTCTGGATCGCCAGATTCAGGCAAGCCACCTAGTCAGAGTCTCTCTGAGTTGGTGGCTGAGATTCCTGCCTCTTCGGTCCGGGAAGTCATTCCTTCCCTTCCAGTGGACGGTGATTAAGACGGACGCCAACCTCACAGGTTGGGGGGGCGTCTGGGGGGTCCAGTCGGCCCAGGGTCGCTGGACTTTGCAGGAATCCCGTCTGCCAGGCAATGTCCTGGAACTTCGGGCGATCAGGCTATGCCTCTCCTCGTGGTCAAGGAGGTTGCAAGGTCGCCCAATCAAGATTCAGTCAGACAATGCCATGGCGGTGACTTTTGTCAACCATTAGGGGGGAACACGAAGCTTGGCTGCAGCGTCCGACGTCGCTCACATCCTGCGTTGGGCAGAAAGAAGCTTGCCGGCTCTATCGGCCGTCTACATTCCGGGCGTAGAAAACTGGCAGGCGGACTACCTGAGTCGCCAGATGCTGGACCAGGAGGAATGGTCATTGCATCCGGAGGTGTTTCAACTCATTTGCAGGAGATGGGGCACACCGGACGTGGATCTCCTGGCCTCTCGCCTCAACCGCAAAGTGTTGAGGTTTGTTGCCAGGTCCAAAGATCCCTGGGCAGATGCGTTAGGTTAGGGTCAGTATCGGCTAATTTTTGCCTTTCCCCTATTGAAGTTTCTTCCTCAGCTGCTCCGCAGAGTGGAGGCCGAAGGGATCCAGATGATTCAAATCTCTCCAGATTTGCCCCGGCGTCCTTGGTACGCTGATCTTGTGCGCCTGGAGGCGGATGCACCCTGGCGGCTGCCAATGCGGGAGGACCTTCTGTCTCAGTGTCCCATACTTCATCCTGCTTTACAGTTGCTGGCTTTAACGGCATGGCTATTGAAAGCCAGGTACTAAGGGACCCAGGTCTTTTCGACTCGGTCATCTCAACCATGCTAAGGGCACGGAAGTCTTCCAGGAAGATCTACCATCGCTCCTAGAAGGCCTACATCTCTTTGCGCGAGGAGATGGGGTGGCATCCATGGACGTATTCGGTTTCCAGGGTCCTGCTGTTTTTACAGCGTGGAGTAGATCAGAAACTTACCTTAAGCACCATTAAGAGACAGATTTCAGCTTTGGCTGTGTTCTTTCAGCGGCCTTTGGTGGCCCATTCTCTGGTGGGTACCTTTGTGCAGGGGGTGTGTCATATACTTCCCCCTCTTAAACCATCTCTTCCTTCATGGGATCTGAATCTGGTGCTCTTGGTTCTTCAGGAACCTCCCTTTGAAAACATCAGAGAATCCTCTCTTGACACTATCTCAGAAGGGTAACATTTATTTTTTTCACAAAACCAATGACCAACTCTTTCAGTGTGTCAATAAAACAACGAAAATTAAAACAAAAATGTTCCTATCCCGTACCTCCTCCCCATTAAATTGACCGGTTATAATGGTACATCCAAGGTACTTTATCTATTATGATTTTGGGATATTAATGAAACAAAAAAAAAATATATAAAAATAAATAAATGGTGTGGTGTATGATCACACTAATAAAAAGAAAAATATTAACCTATATTTTTCCCTAGATAGATAGGATAAGCTGACTCAGCTTGAATTCCTTCTAATAACCTTATTCTCTAATACACAAATATTTTGTTATTATATTAAATACTTTCAGTCTGTACATATATTCGTGGCCGCCAACTGTTACAAATAATTCTATATTTAATATTTAATATCTCACATATATGATATATGGTTAAAATAAGAGTTCTATTGACCAGAGCGAAAGCTTAACATAACACACATTTATTAGAGAAAAGATATTAGTCTATCTAATATACTGCATACATTTACAGTCTTTAACCACTTAAGCCCTGGACCTTTAGGCAGCTAAATGCCCAGGCCAGGTTTTGCGATTCGGCACTGCGTCGCTTTAACAGACAATTGCGCGGTCGTGCGACGTGGCTCCCAAACAAAATTGGCATCCTTTTTTTCCCCACAAATAGAGCTTTCTTTTGGTGGTATTTGATCACCTATGCGGTTTTTATTTTTTGCGCTATAAACAAAAATAGAGCGACAATTTTGAAAAAAATGCAATATTTTTTACTTTTTGCTATAATAAATATCCCCCAAAAACATATATAAACATTTATTTTCCTCAGTTTAGGCCGATACGTATTCTTCTACCTATTTTTGGTAAAAAAAATCGCAATAAGTGTTTATCGATTGGTTTGCGCAAAATTTATAGCGTTTACAAAATAGGGGATAGTTTTATTGCATTTTTATAAAAAAATATTTTTTACTACTATTGGCGGCGATCAGCGATTTTTTTCGTGACTGCGACATTATGGCGGACACTTCGGACAATTTTGACACATTTTTGGGACCATTGTCATTTTCACAGCAAAAAATGCATTTAAATTGCATTGTTTATTGTGAAAATGACAGTTGCAGTTTGGGAGTTAACCACAGGGGGCGCTGTAGGAGTTAGGGTTCACCTAGTGTGTGTTTACAACTGTAGGGGGGTGTGGCTGTAGGACTGACGTCATCGATCGAGTCTCCCTATAAAAGGGATCACTCGATCGATACGCCGCCACAGTGAAGCACGGGGAAGCCGTGTTTACATACGGCTCTCCCCGTTCTTCAGCTCCGGGGAGCGATCGCGATGGAGCGGCTATAAACGAATAGCCGCGCCGTCGTCACGGATCGCTCCCCGAGGTAAGGCGCCCGCCGCACGCAGCGGGGGGGGGGGATCCCGATTGGACCCCCCACCCGCTAGAAGGCAAGGACATATATATACGTCCTTCTGCCTTTACGTGCCATTCTGTGGACGTAAATAGGCGTGCGGCGGGCGTTAAGTGGTTAAACTAAGGGAGTAAAAGTTAGTTTCAAATACAAAGTAAGTACATCACACTAAAAATATCAAACATTACAATTATGACAAAGTATATGGTAAGCGCGTGGGAGATTGTTTCTGATAATTTACCTTGCTACTGATGTCCCGGGCCCGGGAATTCTCATCACCTCTCTCCAACCTATTGATTGAGACTCCCTGATTTTATAGCCCAGATGTCCCCTCTGATTGGCTAAAGTTAGCTTTCCCAAATATGGGCAACTTCCTCCTACCTTTAGGGATGAATAGATCTGAAGTTAAACTAATTACATCTTAGCTTGTTAACTTCATGTCTATTCATGGAAGAGTACAGTGGGCCAGATTCTCAGAAGAGATACGACGGTGTATCTCAGGAAACACCGTCGTATCTCTGTTTTTGGCCCCGGGTATCTATGCGTATGATTCCTAGAATCATTTTCGCATAGATACGGCGTAGATCCGACAGGTGTAAGTCACTTACACCGTCGGATCTTAGATGTAATTCGACGCTGGCCGCTAGGTGGCGTTTACGTTCAGTTCTCATTTGACTATGCAAATGAGCCTGATACGCCGATTCCCGAACGAATTTGCGCCCGTCGTCGTCGTTTACGTCATTTCTGTAAGCGTAAGGTTACCCCTGCTATATGAGGGATAATCTTACGCCAGTCCGCCGTATGCCATGTTAAGTATGGGGTCGGTCAGCGGCGTCTTTTTCCGTCGGTTACATCGTTTTACTAAGTCGTTCGCGAATACGACTTTACGTCAATGACGCTCACGTCGGCGTCATTGACGTTTTCCGCCGTGAGCTGGAGCATGCGCACTGGCCTATTTTTCCGCCCGGTGCATGCGCAGTTCGATCGGCGCGGGGGCGTGCTTAATTTAAATACTAGCCGCCCCCTTTGAATTACGCTGGGCCATTTACATTACGCCGCCGCAAATTACAGAGCAAGTGCTTGGAGCATACGGCACTTGCTCCAGTAAGTTGCGGTGGCGTGGTGTAAATGGCTTACACTACGCCGCCGCCGATTCTATGAGAATCTGGCCCAGTCTTTCCAGGTGACTCCATATTGTCTACCGTCCCACTGTGATTTCTTCCTGGCTTGCTTTGTATCTCCAAAAGATGTAGTAGACTGGTCGTCTCTTGCCACCAGCATTCATGCATATCACACGGAGAGTGCTAATTAGATATTTTCCGGCTCTAACTGTCAGTCTATTTAAATTATCAGAAATCCTTTCTCACTCACGACACATCATAACATTTATCGTAGAATATATATTAGACATAACCTTTCTCATAAGGCAACACTGTGTTCTTTCAGCGGCCTTTGGCGGCCCATTCTCTGGTGGGTACCTTTGTGCAGGGGGTGCGTCATATACTTCCCCCTCTTAAACCACCTCTTCCTCCATGGGATCTGAATCTGGTGCTCTTGGTTCTTCAGGAACCTCCCTTTGAAAACATCAGAGAATCCTCTCTTGACACTATCTCAGAAGGTGGCCTTTTTAGTGGCCATTACGTTTGTCAGACGTCTTTCTGATTTGGCGGCCTTGTCTTGCAGGTCGCAATACTTGGTCCTCCATAAGGATAAGGCGGTGTTGCGCCCGCAACCTTCCTTTCTTCCGAAGGTGGTTTCCGCCTTTCACCTTAACCACTTAACGACCGCCGCATGTACATATACATCCACAGAATGGCACGAACAGGCAGATGGGCGTACCTGTACCACCCTGCCTAGACGTGGGTCGGGGGTCCGATTGGGACCCCCCCGGTACATGCGGCGGTCGGTTCTTCTGTGGGAGCGATTCGGGATGAGGGGGCGGCTATTCATTTCTAGCCACCCCCTTGCGATCGCTCCCAGCGAATCAGCTTCCTCCTCTGCCTGAACTGTAAACACAGGCAAGGAGGAAGTGATGTCATCTCTCATCTGGCGCTCTTTTTCGTCCGGAGCCAGAGGAGAGAAGACATCAGTACAGTGAGTTGCACCTAACAGCACACTAACACAGTACACACAGGCACATAACCCCCTCAGATCACCCCCCGATCACCCCCAGCCCCCTGTCACAGTGTCACTGATTGCAGTGATCATTTATTTTCTGATCACTGCATTTAGTGTCATTTGTGACAGAAAAAAGTGTTAGGGCAGTTAGCTTTAGGTCCAGGGTAGCCCCCTACCCCCCCCTATAAAGGTTAAACCCCTTGATCACCGCCCTAGTTAACCCTTTCACCCCCTATTGCCAGTGTCACTAAGCGATCGGTTTTCTGATTGCTGTATTAGTGTCACCGTTGCCGCTAGGTAGGTAGTTTTTTTTTAGGTTCGCCGCCAGGTTTCTATAGCGTTAGGTACCCCCATAAATAAAGGTTTTAACCCCTGATTGCCCCTAGAGTTAACCCTTTCACCAGTGATCACCGTATAAGTGTCACTGGTGACGCAGGTTAGCCAGTTAGTTATTTAGTTATTTTAGGTTCGCCGCCAGGTTTTTAGAAAGCATCAGGTACCCCCATATATTACCTAATAAAGGTTTTAACCCTTTCACCAGTGATCACCGTATAAGTGTTAGTTTGCTGTTTATAGCATCAGTGCACCCGCTGTATATAACCCAATAAAGGTTTAACCCCCTGATCGCCCGGCGGGTGATATCAATTAAATCTTAGCGTCAGTCAGGGTCTGCGTCGCCCCAGGCAGCGTTAGGTTAGTGCCAGTAACGCTTACACCCACGCGCAAAGCATACACCCCCCTTAGTGGTATAGTATCTGAACGGATCGATACCTGATCTGATCAGATCTATACTAGCGTACCCAGCAGTTTAGGGTACCCAAAAACGCATTGTTAGCGGAATCAGCCCAGATACCCGCTAGCACCTGCATTTTGCCTCTCCGCCCAGCCCAACCCACCCAAGTGCAGTATGGATCGATCACTGTCACTTCAAAAACACAACACACATAACTGCAGCGTTCGCAGAGACAGGCCTGATCCCTGTGATCGCTAACAGTTTTTTTTTTAAGCGTTTTCTACGTTTGCTTTTCTACAGTCAGGTGCTTTTTTTACCTGTGAATCCTTACTATTGTACCACCATATTTAGAGCCCAAAATGGCAAAGCGAATGTACAATAGTAAGCAGGCCTACGAGTTCATATGCATGACAGATAGTGAAGAGGAGGTCACGCATTTGTCAGATTCTGGCTCAGAATACAAACCCGTTTACGACAGCGGCTCCATGCCAGATAGCTCTGACGACAAAGTTGTGGTCCCTGCTAAGGCCAGGCGTACCCAACCCGAGAAGTACTAGCGCCGCTATTCCTTCTGGTAAACTGACAAGCACCAGCGGCCTAGTACACCCTGGTTGTTCATCCAGCACTGCAGTATCACGTGGTGACGTGGCGAGTCCCATAAGTGCAGTTCAAGCTGGCGAGGTGGCAAGCACAAGTAGTGTCCCGCTGCCACCAAGAAGAAGACAAAGACAGGCCCGTCGTGCCCATAGTGTCTTTCCTGCAGAATTCGCCTATCCTGATTGGGTCCCCACCACTTCTGCAGAACCCATACTTCCCCCATTCACTGGCCAACCCGGTATTCAGGTGGATACAGTTGATTTTACATCACTTGATTTTTATTCGCTGTATTTCACAGAAGATCTCTATGGATCTTTTTTTTTTTTTTTTTTTTTTTTTTTTTTTTTTTTTTTTTTTCTCACGTCAGACTCTGCTCACATATAGCCGAGAGGCTAGCTCACGGTTCGCCCGCCCTTAGCATCTCTCTTGCGGCTTCGCATCATTCGTGGGTTTTTTTTTTTTTTTTGTTTTTTTTTGTTTTTTGACATTACGAATTTAACATTTTTAAGCTGTTAAGTTAATATTTTCCCGCTTGACGAATCTGACTACATTCTTTGACAGCGCATCATAACCAGCTTATATTAATTAATCCCTCTTTTTTTTTTTTTTTTTTTTTTTTTTTCCCCCCCCCCTTTTTTCCCCCCCCTTTTCCTTCCCCCCCCCCCCCCCGGATCTGTGTGCCATGCAATCCTCTCCGCGATCTCTCAGCTCTCTGCTTCTATCGTTCCCTGGACGAACTTCTCTGTGGATTTGAACACTTTCCACTTTTCCCAAACCATCCTGTTTTTGTCCTCTTCTCCTGACTCTCTGCATGCAAGATACTCCATCTCTTCTATATATTCCACCCTTTCTAACCATTCTTTAATTGATGGCCTCTTTGGGTGTAACCAATTTTTGGGGATCAGAGCCTTAGCTGCGTTTAACAACACTGGGACCAGAGTTGTTCCATATTGTTTTTTTGTTTTTTCAGTTCCGTGAAACAAACAGGTCAGCGGGCTACATAGAATCGTTTCTCCTGTTATTTCTACGATGTATTTCAAAATTTCTTTCCAAAATTCCTGCATTCTCGGGCAGTCCCACCATATATGTATCGTTGTTCCTTTTTGTTTACAGTTTCTCCAACATAGCTCTGAATTTCTAGGGTGGATCTTATTCATTCTTGATGGGGTCATGTGCCATCGCACCATACATTTATAGTTTGCTTCTATGGTGGTAATATCCGCAGCATGGTTATAGACTGCACCTATCATTTGTGTTTTATCAATTTTTTTACCAATGTCGCTCTCCCATTTTCCCAAAAAAGGCAATGCTTCCTGGGTCTCAAGTTCTGTTAGTATCCCGTATACCTTTGATATACCGTGTATCAGGGGCTTGTCCATGCTGCATATTTTTTCTATTGGGTATAGTGTCTTATCTTCCCTAATTGGTTGTGGTAGTGTGCTCACGAAATGTTTTAACTGCATATACTCCCATTCACTCATGCTTTGTTCCCCTTCCCCTATTTTTATCTCTTGTCTAAGTTTAATTTTTCCCCGTGTAACAATATCTTTTAATTTTTTCTCCCCTAAGTGTTTTCCAAAACGTGTTCCGTTACCTGGTGGGAAAAAATTTGTGCCTGCTAATGGGATTAATGGGGAGTTATACTCCCATTTTTCCCGTCTCAATATTGTGTCCCATATCCTAAATACGTTCCTTGTTATGTTGTGTGTATTCGTGCTCATTTCCCTCATGTTCGGTGGTATCCATACATTTCTTTTTAATAGTGTCCCACTTAATATTTCTTCCATACGTACCCATTTTTTTTGTGTATGTGCGTTTGTCCATTCTACCAGCCTGGCTAGGTTTACAGCAAAATAATATCTTTTTATGTCGGGGAGCCCCAACCCCCCTCCTTTTTTTTTCATGCTCAACAATGAATAGCTTAGTCTAGCCTTTTTACCTGCCCATATATATTTCAAAATTACTGTTTTGATTACTTTAAAGAAGCTTTGCGGTATTTTTATTGGGAGCATTTGAAGTTTGTATGTTATCTTTGGTAAAATCATCATTTTAAACGCATTAATCTTGCCTATCCAGGAGATATGTTTTTTTGCTAAGTTTTTCAAGTCTTGGTTAATGTCATTAATTAAAGGGACAAAATTGGCCGAGTATAGTTTTTCCACTTTAGATGTAATTTTTATACCCAAGTACGTTATAGCTTCTTTTTCCCATGTAAATGGAAACTCTTTCTGTAGTTCTTCTGCTTCTTTTTTTTCTATCCCCAGATTCAAGATTACCGTTTTTATCGGGTTTATTTTAAAATTTGAAAGTTCTCCATATCTTTTTATTTCCTTTATAACATTAGGGAGAGATACTCTAGGCTTGGTCAGATATAGGAGTATGTCATCCGCATACGCCGCCACCTTGTGTTCTTCATCTCCCACTCTCACCCCTCCTATCCCCGGATTTTCCCGGATTTTTGCTAACAACGGTTCCAAGGCTATTACATATAAGAGAGGTGAGAGCGGGCACCCTTGTCTGGTTCCGTTTTCCATGTTGAACACAGATGACACACTCCCATTGACCTTCACCCTTGCCGTCGGGTGGCTGTACAGGTTTTTTACCCATTTCATGAACCTTGGGCCCAGGCCTATTTTTTGTAAAGTTTCCATCATAAACCCCCAGTCGACTCTGTCAAATGCTTTTTCGGCGTCTAAAGACATGAGTACGACTGGGGGTTTCTTTTTTGGGTCTTGTTGTAACAGTAACAGGGTCCTTATACTATTGTCTCTTCCTTCTCTGCCTGCTACAAAGCCCGCCTGATCTGAGTTTATTAATTGCGGCATTAAACCTTTTATCCTGGTTGCTAATATTTTCGCGTATACTTTCAGGTCTGCGTTTAACAGTGCTATTGGACGATAGGAGGAACACAACGTTCCATCTTTTCCCGTTTTATGGATGATAGAAATATTTGCCAAAAGAGATTCTTTTCTTATTTCTTCTTCCTCTCCTATTTTGTTAAAATAGTTACACATCTCTGGGACCAGAAGTTCGCTAAATATTTTATAATATTTGATCGGCAAGCCATCGGGGCCTGGACTTTTCCCGCACGGGGTTTCCCTGAAGGCTCTATGTACCTCTTCTTGAGTTATTGGGGCCTCTAGGGATTTAATGTCGTTTTGAGAAATTTTAGGTAATTTTGTTTCTTCTAAGTATTCCCTGATTTTCCTTTTTCTCATCTTTTCTTGCTCTTGTGTTTCCTTGGTTCTTATCGAATATAATGAACTATAGAAAGTCCGAAAGGATTCCGCTATTTCAGACGTCTTATATTTCATAAGGCCGTCTTGATTCTTTATTTTTTCGATGTAGTTTTTTTTTTTTTTTTCCCTGGATATTTTGGCTAAGTGTTTCCCTGGTTTGTTCCCCCATTTATACCTCTCTTTTCTAACATTTTTGAATATGTCTCTTGTTTCAACCTTCATCAGATCTCTTAGCTGGGTCCTCTTTACAATAATTTCATGATATATTTCATTTTCTCCTCGTTCTTTATGTATTTGCTCAAGTTCAAATAGCTCAGTTGTTAATTTTTTCATGTTCAGTTTCCTTATCTTTTTTTTCCCTACTCCTATTGAGATTAATTTCCCTCTGATGTATGCCTTATGGGCCTCCCAAACGGTAGCTACCCTTACTTCAGGTGTGTTGTTAAGGGTGAAATATTGATCCAATTCCGTTCTCACTATGTTGTTTACCTCTATATCCTCTATAAGTTCTTCATTTAGGTTCCATGATCCTTTTCTTTGCTCTATTTCTTTGAATCTAATTTCCGCTATTACAGGAGCGTGATCTGAGATTGTAGATATCCCTATCGAAGTTTTAACTACCTCTTCCAATAACTCATGGTCTACCAATATATAATCCAGTCTTGAGTATGTTCCGTGCACGGAGGAATAGTAAGTATAGTCTCTTTTATTTGGATATGTAATCCTCCAGGGATCTATTAAACAGAAGCTATGCATTTTTTTTTTCAATATTCTAAGCTGTTTAATATTTCGCCTCTGAGCTCCGGATGTACTATCTAGTTGATAGTCCATTGAGAGATTAAAGTCTCCTGCTAGTATTACATGTCCCAATTTAAAGTCCATTAAAGCATTCAAAATCCCCCTCAGATATTTATGTGGTTGGCTGTTTGGGCAGTAAATATTTGCCAACGTGTATTTTTTCCCTTGGAGTACTCCTTTTAGGAACAAATAACGACCTTCCGGGTCTACTTTCCGATCTTCTACTGTAAAGGAGATATTCTTCCCTATTCCTATGGCGACCCCTTTTGCTCTCTTCTTTGGGGAGTCCCCATAGTACCAACTAGGAACTGCCCGAGAATACAATCTGACATTAGAGTCCAGCGTTATGTGTGTCTCTTGCAGGAAAACTATTTCAGCGGAATACCTTTCAACTTCTCTTAGTACCATATGCCTTTTTTCGGGGCAGCTGAGACCTCTTACATTATATGTTAAAAATTTTATGTTTGTCATATTTTTTTTTTTCCCTCTGTCTTGGGTATATATGTTCTTTCCTGCTGCATGACACACAGATCTGAGTCCCTTTCCCCCCCTCTCTAATCTTCCCCTCTCCCTTCCCGCCCAGTCACCTCCCCTCCCTCCCTTCTCCCTCCCCCCCTCCCTTCCATTTGTACCTTGCCCCCTTGTTCTTCTATTGGGGCTTTCTCCTTCCCTCCCCCCCCCCCACTCAATCCCTGACCTTCTGGTCATATTTAGAGCTTTTTTCAATTTGGCGCTCCTGGCGCTCTTTTGCTCCTCAGGCTGAGGTGGAGTTCTGTTTTAGCCCGGTCTCCTATCCCCCTATACTGGGGAACTGGTGAAGAAGCACTCTCTGGGTCTCCTCTCTCCCCGGTTCCACTCCGATATTTTACTATCTTGGCCCCCCCCCTCTCCCCCCCACCCACGACCCCCCCCACCATTCCCCCCCTCCTCTACCGGTCGACACTAATAATCTTTGGTGTTGGAATGCTTAAACTTTGACAAAATTCTGGTGTTTCCTCCAGAAACCTCAGTCTTGCAGAAACACCATTTTTCCTGCCTATTAGGCACGCTGGGAATCCCCAGTTATACTGAATATCGTGCTCCTGCAAGACACCTAACAATGGTTTTAAGCTTCTTCTTCGTTTTAACGTCTCTTGTGACAAATCTTGATAAATTTGAATATTATGTTGATCATATTCTAACGGCGGCTTCCCTCTCAGTTTTCTCCATAGCTGGTTTTTCTCTTCCCAGCTTTCCAAACGCACAATAATGTCTCTTGGGTAGTCCTGTGCTCTCTCCCTAGGACGTCTTATCCTGTGTGCTCGTTCTATTCTGAGCGGGGAAGTTGTTTCTCTCTCTAATATTGGGTTACAGATTTTTCTTATTATTTCTGGGAGGTCCTCAACCTGTGTCGTTTCTGGAACTCCGCGTATTCTAATGTTCTTTCTTCTGTCCCTGTTCTCTTGATCTTCTAATTTATACGCCTGTTCTCGTTGGTTTATTTTTAATGCTTTTATTTCATCTTCTAGCTTTTTAAGTGAGGTTACATTGTGGTCAACTTTTTTCTCCACTTCTTCCACTCTTTCCAATATATGCCCCATATTTCTCTCCATTTTTTCCATTTGCGTTTTAAGAGATCTTTCTAAAGCAGCGAACATTCCTTCCATTTCTCTTTTAGTTGGCAAAAGTGTCATATCCTGCGTTTCTCCCTTATTTCTCTGATCTAAATCTGTTTCTTTATCTGTTTCACTGTCTTGGTCTGTTCTGCTCTCTAGGAGAGATTCTGCAAGTGTTTCTGAGTCCGCCAAGGTGTAAGCTGGCCCTTTTTTCTTATCTTTTTTCTTTTCTTTTTCTGCTTGGCCTGCTCTGCCAGTCGATGGTTTTTCTATGTGCTGGTTATCCCCGTTTATCCCTTGTGTCACAAATTTACACATTGGGCCTGGGCTTTGACTTAAACGGGGTACCTTTGGGATTGCCCCCCCTTTTACTATTTTTCCTCTTGTAGTCATCCTTGCGCCTGAATTGTAACTACGTCACCTTTAGAGAGGTTCTGAAAGAGAACCGTTTACACGTGTGATAGGTGTGTACTGCACAAAAAAGGAAACTTTTTAATGTTTCTTATATCACAGTCTAAAGTTGTTATAATGTTTCTTCTCTTTGGCTTCTCTTTGGCTTTGACTTAGAGCTATTTGGGGCACCCGGCTCATGTACTGGCCTCCCCTCTCCGGCCCGTCTCCGGCACCCGTGTATCTCTAGGACCTCCTTCTATGGGTTTTCCTGGCTCTGTAGTCCGATTACCCCCTTCTTCTATCCGACCACAGTGTCAGTCTATCAGATACAGTGCACAACGATTTCCGTATGTCTTGTACATCAATTAATCTCCATAAGAAAAAAAACAAAGAAAGTATCCAAAAAAGGGAACCTCCAGAGAAACTATGAGGTTGCCAACCTCCATACAGAGACCCAAAAAGACAGTGCTGATCTAATATCTCTTGTATCACCCTTTTTTTTTTTTTTCCTTGTTTTCAAATCAGTCCCAATTATTTATCAGTCTCCTCGGAGAGGGGTGTCCCATTTATTTAATTCAATTTTCTTAGTTGAGAAAAAAAAAAAAAAAAAAATAAGGCGTTTGTACTCACCACTTCGATGGTTAGAGTGCACTGTGGGATGTACTCACCAGTCCAATAATTGTCTGCATGAGAAAAGCTTACCCACTGCTGTAATATGTTCCAGGGTTTTCCCCACCTACTATTGTAGCTTGTGAAGTGATAAAAGATGCCTGGCGCAGACTGGATCCTCTTGGGGTTAATCTAGGCTGGTACCCCTTTTTACTGGACTTCAGGGCCACAGAGCCAGATAGCCACCCAGCACTCCGTGACTCCCCCCCCCCCGAGCCCCCCTCCCAGAGCCGCGCGACACGCCTGCACGGCGCATCCGCTCGCACGCTCCAGGGACCCGGACAGACCAGGGAGAAGCTACACCGAGGAGCAGGCACCGCTGCCTGTCAGCCCGGAAAATCAGGGGAGACAAGGCAGATGCAGCGCCGCGACAGGCTAGTCAGCCGGGAGAGTCGAGGGAGACGGGGAAGCCGCCCACGTGATCGCCCACGTGACAGATGCACAGAACGGAGGAGACCCGTGCAGGTCCGCTCCAGCCAGCGGGAAGCTAAGTTCCGAGGAGGGAAGGTAGGTAGAGGGGGGGGGGACCGGCGCCCTAGTGGAGGGAGCGGAGGGAGCGGGGGGTCCGGTTCTTGATCATTTCAGCGTGATCTCGGAGCGTGGCTGGGGAGCAGGCATCCCGTCTAGCTACTCCTCCACACTGACCGCGCCATCTCTAGACTCCTCCCTCTGGACAGGGAGATCTCTATGGATCTATTGTGGACCAAAGTAATTGATATGCTGGTACCTACATCGCCGCTAATCCCCAGTCCCTCCTTGCCAAAGAATGGAAACCACTCACGGTTTCCGAATTTAAGACCTTTCTGGGCCTTACCATCAACATGGGCATACACCAATTTCCGAAGTTGCGGATGTATTGGTCCACACATCCAATTCACAATATGCCCATATTCTCTGCTCACATGGCCAGGAATCGATACGAGGCGATCCTGCGGTTCTTGCATTTCAGTGACAATGCACTTTGTCGTCCGCGTGGAGACCCTAAATTTGACCGGCTCTACAAAATTCGGCCCCTCATAAACATTATGCAGCCTTGTTTCATCCCCAGCAAGTTGTATGCGTTGATGAGTCCCTGATTACATTTTCTGGCCGCTTGTCTTTTAAGCAGTACCTTCCCAGCAAGCGTGCCAGATACGGGGTCAAGCTCTATAAGCTTTGTGACAGGGCAACAGGCTACACATGGAGCTTTAGGGTTTATGAGGGCAAAGATAGTCAGGTAGAGCCGGAAGGATGCCCAGATTACATGGGGAGCGCTGGCAAGATCGTGTGGGACTTGGTGTCACCCTTATTCAGAAAGGGGTATCACTTGTATGTGGACAATTATTACAGCAGAGTGCCACTTTTTAGTCACTTGTTTGATCATCAGATTGGAGCATGTGACACCGTGCGACCTAATCGCCGGGGCTTTCCCCAGCGGCTTGTAGATTCCCATCTTAGGCTGGGGGCGAGAGCCTGCTGCAGGTGTAATAATTTGCTTGCGGTGAAGTAGCGGGACAATAAGAATGTTTTCGTTCTTACCACCCTTCACGCAGACACGACAGTACAAATTCGTACGACGACTGGTGTTGTGGAGAAACCCCTCTGTGTTCACGAATATAACCAAAATATGGGAGGGGTGGACCTCAACGACCAGTTGATGGCGCTGTATCATATTGCCCATAAGGCGAGAGACGCTGGTACCGTGCTTTCAGAAAGTGCAACGTGCATAATTAAGTGCTTCACCCGATGTGACAATCCAATACGCTCACCAGATATGTAAGGCCAATACCTAGATACCCCAGTTGAAGTCTATCTCAGAAGAAACCGGTCGGGTTGCTGACTTGCCGCATCTCCACTGCATTTTTTTCTTTGGAAATACTCTCATCCACCCATCAAGGGGGAGAGCTGCTGTTCTATTTTACAGTTTTTTCCTTTTCACGTGTGGTTTTGTAATTGTTTATAACATTGTTTTTATTGGGTTCCTATCACTAGTGTGATTTTTTGGAATTTTGTAATAAATCAGTTTTACACTATGAGGAGCCATTTTTTTCCCTCCCCTCCTATGCCTGGGAGTGATTGGGCACTACCACTATGCTAGTATAGCACTCAGCCATCCTCTGGATATCAAGACACTTTGGAGATTACCTTTGCCCAGGACTACCATCCTGACGTCATCCGGATCAGACAATCGGTCTACACAAGCTCTAAAGACCCTCCCACCGTACGGTGAGTTGAGGGTCCACCTGATCCGGTAAAAGTACCCATCTGTCTTTATATATCCAATATTTGAGGATTACTTCTGGAAACATATGTCCTATGCAAACCATCTGAGGAGAGGATATGTTTGTTACATTTTCACGAAGCACGGACTGATTCTTATATGATTGGCTGTTTTCATTTTTTAATAGTGGACTGTATCAATACTGCACTTTCACTGTGTATGGTTCATTATATGCTTTGTTCACTACCACTGTTTTTTAATAGGTTTGAACACTTATTTTATGGTATGGTATATGATTACTGAAGTGACAGTACCTCTGAACAATTCTCATTTGAATGGTTGGATTTATTTCCTACTACCTTTTGATCACCAATTTATGACATCCCACGTTGGGAACATATAGTGGGGATGTGATACTTACCATTGGTTTCACAGGAGAACCCCTATATAGGGTCTCCTTACTGGCGCTACATTGTTATATACAGTATATTCACGTTCACAAAATATTAATTTTGTTGTGTTGGCAGCCTGATTTTAACTTATTTGATTTAGTTAGCGCAATATATTACTATATATAATGTTATTTAAAAAAAAAAATATTTATTTAGAACCCCTTTAACCACTTGACCACTGGGCACTTAAACACCCTTCCTGACCAGACCAATTTTCAGCTTTCGGTGCTCTCACATTTTGAATGACAATAACTCAGTCATACAACACTGTAACCAAATTAAATTTTTGGCCTTTTTTTCCCACAAATAGAGCTTTCTTTTGGTGGTATTTGATCACCTCTGCGTTTTTTTTTTTTGCTATAAATGAAAAAAGAATGAACATTTTGTAAAAAAATGAATTTTTCTTCATTTCTATCATAACATTTTGCAAAAAAGTAATTTTTCCTCATAAATTTGACCTAAAATGTATACTGCTACATATTTTTGGAAAAAATAAAATAAAAATGGGATATTGGCACTGTAGTGGCACTGGGCACGGTAGTGGCACTGATGGAGCACTGGCGGCACTGATAAGTACTGTAGTGGCACTGGTGCGGCACTGACAGACACTATCAGCACCAATGGGCACTGAAGTGGCAGAGGTGGCACTGGTGGGGACTGTAGTAGCACTGGTGGGGACTGTAGTGGCACTGGTGGGGACTGTAGTGGCACAGATGGGGACTTTAGGGGCACTGGTGGGGACTGTAGTGGCACTGGTGGCACAGATTGGGACTGTAGGGACACTGATGGGTAGTGTAGTGGCACTGTGTGGCACTGCTAGGCACTGCTGGTCACAATGTAGATAGCACTCACTTTAAAAATCACTTCTCTCCTCACACGCTGTATCGGTGTGAGGAGAGAAGAGAAGACCTCAGGATGACCTTTTTTTTTGTTTACTTTTCTCTGCTCCCTCATTGGAGGGAGCGATCAGGTGGTGAAGAGCCGCTATCATTGGCTCTTTACCGTGATCCGTGTTGCGCCGGGTCCCCTGGACCCGGCGAGCATGGACACTTCCGCGAGCGCGTCTCAGGGGGCGCGCAAACGAGGAAGTGCACGAGGACGTTCCAGGGACGTCGTGTCAAAACAACTCGACCGCGCTGTAGCAGTATTTTTGCTATAGCGCGGTCGGCAAGTGGTTAAATAAAATATATAGTGTGCAGTACCTCGAGACCGATGTTCTGATGGTCGTCCAGCCTGTCCCGTATTTTAGCTGTCATTTTCTCCATATGTTTCATATCTTTGACCCTAGCGTAGAAGGCTTCCTGGGATGGGGCATATTTTTGTTATCCAGTCAAAGGCAATTAAGCACCTTGCTGCTGTGAGAATGTGCCCGAGTAGTTTTTTTTATAGGGTTTGGCTATTTTCGGTTGAGAGAGACCTAACAGGAAGAGTTTCGGGGTCATAGGTATGGGTACCTCAAAGAGGCGAGTCAGTAATTGCTGTATTGAGGTCCAGAACAGTACTATTAAAGGGCATGTCCAGTAAATGTGGAAAAGAGTGCCCCTGGCTTGCTAGCAGCACCAGCAGCGATCAGAGGTGGAGGGGTAAATTCTATGGAGCACGTCTGGAGTCAGGTACTAAAAGAAGAGAATCGTATAAGCATTTTCTTTATAGAGAATACATAAGGAGCTCTTGGCAGCCTGACTCCAGACCGCCCACCAGGCCTCCACAGGGATCTACTCCCCCAGCTTCTTCTCCCAGCGGAGCATGTATGCATGTTTGCCCCGGGCCGGTATGGAGTATGTGTTAAGATCCGGTATATATCTGAGATCAGTCCTCTACATGTGCGGCCCTCAAGTATGATGCATTCAAACAGGGAAGGTATATAAAATTACAGGTTGCGGGGCTTCAGTTTGGGCATAGTGTCGGATCTGTAGGTAGCTGTAGAACACCTATCGGGGAAGGTCATGTTTGGTTTAGATTTCAGAGAATGGTAGCAGTTTACAGGATCTGGGGTCTACTAGGTGTCTGAAATGGAATAGGTTCTGTGAGGCCCAGGGCCCTGACATCTGATGGGTGAAACTCACTGGCACTTTACGATTGCAGAGGAAGGAGGTCATCAGTGAACATTCAGATTTAAGCTCACATTCACGGAATAGCTTTCGCCATAGCCGTTAGAGCTGAGACATAGACACTAATAATCGACCAGATTCTACCTCCACATTCGCATTCCAGAGAAGGCTATTCGGGTGTACGGGTGCCAGACAGATTTTCTCTATCTCCGTCTGTTTATTGTATGACCTTTAAGGGAACCTGGATGCTATTGCACGTAATTGGGCCGCTTGGTAGTATTTAACTAGGTTGAGGAACACCAGGCCCCCGTCGGTGTGCAACGCCATCATGACCGAGCACGGAATCCTGTGTCTCTTATAGTTCCACACATAACGCAATAGGTCAGCTTGTAGTTTGCGTAGGTGACCATAGGGGAGGGGTAGTGTCTGGAAAAGGTAAAGGAGCTTAGGGAGGAGGACCATCTAAACAGGTGCGATCCATCCCAGAAAAGATATTTGATGGGTCTTCCATTTTTGGACTTACTCCCCAATTGACCTATATAAAAGGAGGGAAATTAGCATGGTATAGGGAGGCAAAAGATGGGGTGAGGTTGATCCCCAGGTATTTTAGGGAAGCATGCTTCCAGTTGTAAGGGAAACCGGACTGCATATGGTGAAGTTCTTTCTCTGGGATATTAAGTGGGAGAGCCATTGACTTTGATGCATTTGTTTTGTAACCTGAAAGTGCCCTATATTTATCGAGTGTAGGTTGGGTAGGGAAATCCTGGGCTCGGTCCGGGTAAGGATAATGCCATCCGCAAACTTTTACCCTAACTGATATACCCCGAATGTCCGGGTTTCCTCGAATGGTGGGTACCATTAGTAATTGGGAAGGTGGGCAGGGTGGCGATATTTTTTTTTACCTGCGACGTGGGGTTAGTGTAGAGGTGTTGTACCACCTACAGGAAAGGTCCCTTAAACCCCATGTGGCGTATTGTGGCAAGCATGAAGGGCCAACTGTAACGGAACGTCCCACACTCCGCTTGAGTGCTTCCGTCATATACCGCTTCCTATCAGTCTGGATATAGATATCAGATATTCCAGCTGCTCACAAGCACACAACGAGACGAGACTTGTTTGTCTGCTGAACATGGAGTGTTTATTAGAACCAAGAATACAATCTTATATACAGTGAAAGAGGCGGTAACCAGAACATAAATTAACATGAGCTAATTAACTAATCATTTACCCAGACTAGGTGACTCATAGATATGACCTTTCAGGGTAGACGTCACGTCTAGAGTTAAGCGAACCCGAACTGTAAAGTTTGGGTTCGGTACAGACTTTGGGTTTTTCCCGAACCCGGACCCGAACCCGAATAATTGGAAAAAGTTCGGATCTGGGTTCTGAGTTCGGGAAAAAAAAATGCGCGGAGGTCCCCGCAAATTCAATAACCAGACCCTTTAGGTCTGGTATGGATATTAAGGGGAACCCCGCCGTCAATTAAAAAAAAAAATGACGTGCGGTTCCCCCTAAAAATCCATAACCAGACCCTTCAGGTCTGGTATGGATATTAAGGGGAACCCCGCCGCCAATTTAAAAAAAAATGACGTGCGGTTCCCCCTAAATATCCATAACCAGACCCGTTATCCGAGCACGTTGACCTGGCCGGCCGCAGAAAAGAGGGGGGGACAGAGTGCACCTGAACCGCACCAGGCCACATGCCCTCAACATGGGGAGGATGTCCCCATGTTGATGGGGACAAGGGTCTCATCCCCACAACCCTTGCCCGGTGGTTGTGGGGGTATGCGGGCAGGAGGCTTATCAGAATCTGGAAGACCCCTTTAACAAAGGGGACCCCCAGATCCTGACCCCCCCTGTGTGAAATGGTAATGGGGTACACTGTACCCCTACCATTTCACGAAGGAAGTGTAAATTCTTGTAAAAAAAACACACACCGTAGAATAAAGTCCTTTATTAATAAAAAAAAAAAAAAATGCTCCAACGTTGTTCTGATCCAGCGACGGGTGATCTCCAGCAATGAGAAGATCCAGCGACGGATGCGGGTGATCTCCAGCGATGAGAAGATCCATCCATCCAGAGCGCAGCATCGCCGACCTCCTCTCACCGCTGGACACAGCCCAGTCTTCCCTTTTCCTGGGCTTCCCCAGTGACGTAGCAGAGGGTGCGGGGTCACGTGACGGGTGGCCCTGCCTCCCCTATATAAGTAATGTCACAGCTTCAGCACGTCATTCGCTGGGCTGTGTCCAGCGGTGAGAGGAGGTCAGCGATGCTGCTCTCTGGATGGATGGATCTTCTCATCGCTGGAGATCACCCGCACCCATCGCTGGATCAGGACAACGTTGGAGCAGGAAGCCGGGAACGAGTGGATTATCACCGCTGGAGTTTTTTTCTTTTTTTTTTTATTAATAAAGGACTTTATTCTACGGTGTGTGTTTTTTTTTACAAGAATTTACACTTCCTTCGTGAAATGGTAGGGGTACAGTGTACCCCATTACCATTTCACACAGGGGGGGTCAGGATCTGGGGGTCCCCTTTGTTAAAGGGGTCTTCCAGATTTTGATAAGCCTCCCGCCCGCATACCCCCACAACCACCGGGCAAGGGTTGTGGGGATGAGACCCTTGTCTCCATCAACATGGGGACATCCTTCCCATGTTGAGGGCATGTGACCTGGTGCGGTTCAGGAGAGGGGGGGGCCGCACTCTGTCCCCCCCTCTTTTCTGCGGCCGGCCAGGTCAACATGCTCGGATAACGGGTCTGGTTATGGATATTTAGGGGGAACCGCACGTCCTTTTTTTTTTAAATTGACGGCGGGGTTCCCCTTAATATCCATACCAGACCTGAAGGGTCTGGTTATGGATATTTAGGGGAAACCGCACGTCATTTTTTTTTTAAATTGACGGCGGAGTACCCCTTAATATCCATACCAGACCTAAAGGGTTTGGTTATTGAATTTGCGGGGACCTCCGCACATTTTTTTTCCTAAAAGTCTGTGTCCCATTGACTACAATGGGGTTCGGAGTTCGGGTTCGGATTCCCGAACCCAAACTTTTTTTTTAAAGTTCGGGTTCGGACCCGAACCCGAACATCCAGGGGTCCGCTCAACTCTAGTCACGTCTCCTCGCTCACCTGCTATACAATAAACATTATCATAAGTGTAAACACAGGACATCTTCACACAATAGCAGGGTCAGTTAGCACAGAGAACAGACAGATGGCTGGAGGTGATAGCATTAGCATCTCCTTACACTGTATGTCCCAACAGTATGAATCAGTCACTCTAATATGGCATTGTGACGGATCTCAGATACCCCAGGTGGGCACATCCGCCAGACCTGTGTCTCCTGTCCTCCAAACGCACCCGCAGCCTGCAACCCCGCCATAACCAGCCCTTAACCCCTCAATCACGAGACAATCCACACAGGTGTTGAGGGTTAAACATCCAGAGCTTAAACTGTTTATTAAATTCCAAGACATACAGTTACACAGAGCTAGGGACATTCCCCTTAGCCAACAACCAATGGGAACTGAACATTTGTACATTGAAACAGTCTACAGATACCCAATGAGTTTATGGTAAGCAGGCAGCCTCAATACACACCCCCTGCGGAGAGATGTCTGCAGTCTAGGCCATTGTCTATGTGTCATGAATCAACACAATTAGACACAGCAACAAGAGGGGGGGGGGAGAAGGGCTGTAACATTACATTACATCCATGCCAGCTTGCCCTGGGTCTCCAGTATCTTCTGGCCCATAGTCTGTCGGTAGGAGGCACATGCACAGTTCTTTCCAAAACACACAGTGACAGTGGGTTCTGTCACATTTCTCCCCTTTTAAAAACAGACTAACCAGGTTCCTGACCCCCAACTGGTCTGGACCTGCGTTAGTCACAAACTTCCACCCCAGGCAACCAGGAAAAGTAAAAGTACGACTCTGGCGCTGGGGAGCAAAACTGCACATAGGGTCTCCCATGAATAAAAACAGCCGCTGCAGAGTGGGAACAGCTGTCTGCACTCCTCTGATCTGGGGCTGGGTTGCAGATATTGGAGGGAGCTGAATAATCCTCTGCCCCAATGACAGCGCTTCAGCTGGGAGGGAACATAGGCTGGTAGGGCTATGCATTTGGGGAGGAAAAGGTACTTGCTTTTCTCCTGGTGTAGTTACCAGCCGCTGAGAAGGTATCTTGCAGGGACTATCTCCCGGATTCTTCATCTCTTGTTCTGATGCTGGGCAGAGACCATCAGCGCTCTGTCCTATAGCCAGCGCTTCTGCCGGGGGGACATATGCAAAAGTTGGGTACAGCCACTGGAGAGGGGGAAGGGTTTTCTCCCCTGCCGGTTCTGTGACCAGCCACTGGGGTGACTTCTGACAGGGGCTGTCTCCCAAACCCTCCAAAAACATACTGAGGGCTGGGCAGGGGCCAGCAGAACTCTGCCCCGTAGCCAACGCTTCTGCTGGGGGTATAAACACTGGGGTAGTGTCCAAGTGCTGGGGAAACAGCTCACTGAGGTCCTCCCTCGGACTCCCTGGATCTAACTCTGAGGGTGGGCAGAGGCCAGCGGCACTCTGCCCCGTAGCCAGCGCTTCTGCTGGGGGGATAAACACTGGGGTAGTGTCCAAGTGCTGGGGAAACAGCTCACTGAGGTCCTCCCTCGGACTTCCTGGATCTAACTCTGAGGGTGGACAGAGGCGAGCGGCACTCTGCCCCGTAGCCAGCGCTTCTGCTGGGGGGATGAACATTGGGGTACTGTCCAATTGCTGGGGAGGGAGAATTGCTTCCTCTACTCCCGGTGGGGATATCTGCTGTTGGGGAAACAGCTCACGCAGATCCTCTCTCAGACTCTCCGGATCCAACTCTTTTTCTGATGCTGGGCAGATGCCAGGGGCACTCTGCCCTGTAGCCAGCGCTTCTGCTGGGGCACCAGATGAGATACTCTGGACTTGCTGCTGATCACCATTTCCCAGCCTTCCAGCGCCTGTCTCAACTCCTCTTTCTGAGACCTTAATGCTTCTCGCTGCCTGGGAAACCTCCGTTGCGTTCCGGCATTCTAGCACTCGCAGTGCCCTCTGTATCATCGCTGCTTCTTCCATTGCGGTAAGGACGGGAAAACGTAGGGTCACCCCTGGCCCCATTTGCTCCTCATCTTTTTGACTGTCTGCAATTTCTCGTGGACAGTCCCAGGCAACGGGAGCCATGCCAGGCTGCTGGTTACCGTCAAACAGTCGCTTGTAGGCAATCTCGAGCTCCCATTCCTGCTCAACCAGGAACTCCAATTCCTCCAGGTCACACGCCTCTTCGGGGAGGTCCAGCACCTCATCTCGGAAGTCCAGGATGTTTTCCAGCCTCCACTCTTCATCGCTCCCAAAGTCTGGGTCTCCGTACATTTTTTGATGGAGCAGCCCCACGCCGCCGTAGCCAACACCTTCTGTCGTGCTGCCATCTGCTGTACTTGGCCACAGTTGAGCCGCGAACCACCGGAGGGCTCTGTAGCTGGCGTCCAGCTTCATCTCCTCCTGGACCAATCTTCCGAGCTCCGTCTTCCAATCATCTCGCGGTCGTTCCCTCAGGAACACCTCTCGTGCACGGTACTGCGTCCAGTACATCTCTGAGGAGGAGGGAAGGATCTTCCCCTGCTGGCGCCGCTCGTAGCTTAGCGCCTCATGCCAGAGTTGCCGGCGGATCACATCCTCCCAGCCGAGCATGGTGCGCTCTGTCACTGGTCCCTGATGTTTCTTCCGCATGCCTCGCAGCCTCCTCCCGAACTCCGCTCTCATGCTGACTGGTCCCCGTATCGCTCCTCGGCAGCTGCCCAGATCTTGAATCCTGGTGGTGGTTTGGATGTCCTGGACTGCAGGAGACGTCCCACTGCTGCCACCACTGTGACGGATCTCAGATACCCCAGGTGGGCACATCCGCCAGACCTGTGTCTCCTGTCCTCCAAACGCACCCGCAGCCTGCAACCCCGCCATAACCAGCCCTTAACCCCTCAATCACGAGACAATCCACACAGGTGTTGAGGGTTAAACATCCAGAGCTTAAACTGTTTATTAAATTCCAAGACATACAGTTACACAGAGCTAGGGACATTCCCCTTAGCCAACAACCAATGGGAACTGAACATTTGTACATTGAAACAGTCTACAGATACCCAATGAGTTTATGGTAAGCAGGCAGCCTCAATACACACCCCCTGCGGAGAGATGTCTGCAGTCTAGGCCATTGTCTATGTGTCATGAATCAACACAATTAGACACAGCAACAAGAGGGGGGGGGGAGAAGGGCTGTAACATTACATTACATCCATGCCAGCTTGCCCTGGGTCTCCAGTATCTTCTGGCCCATAGTCTGTCGGTAGGAGGCACATGCACAGTTCTTTCCAAAACACACAGTGACAGTGGGTTCTGTCACAGGCATATACTGGGTCCCCAGGCATACAGCTCACAAAGAGCATCGTTCCCCCAAATGCCAGGGCCCATGATCGCAAGGCAAGAGGCTAGCATTCAGTCCCCTCCAAAAGCCTCTGTCCCGGGTGAGTCTGTCACATTTCTCCCCCATCAAAAGTCGACTAAAAAGGTCCCAGACCTCCACCTGGTCTGGACATGCATTAGTCGGGCAAAGTGAACTCACATAGTCTGTCCACATGATCTCCAATCTTGGCTGCAAGGAGTAGTTGACACCAGTAGGTGTGAGGCAGAGGTCATTGACTCTCTGTGTGGCTGCCAGCTCTTCAGCTGGGTGGTTTTTAACATTCCGGGGCTTGGTCTGCTGCTGGGCAGAGGGGCCAACCGCCCCAGATTTTTGAAGCTGTAGGTGCTAGGCAGAGGCCAGCGGCGCTCTGCCCTGTTGCCAGTAAATCAATTGGGAGTAGCAGCTTCACTACATCAGCTTGTCGCTGGAGAGAGGGACCGACTGCCCCGGCTCTCTGGAACTCCACAGTTGTTGCCGGTGCTGGGCAGAGGTTGGTAGCACTCTGCCCTTTTGCCAGCACTTCTGCTTGGGACTCCACATCATCCGCTCCGGGGGAAGGAGGCTGGATTCCTCCACTCCCAAACTGTGTAGCTGCCATTGGGAAGGTGAGATGGCTGCTTTATTTTCCATTCCCTCATCTGGCTGCTGGGACTGTCTCCCAGGTGCACAGATCTTTGCTGGGGAGGAAAGACTGCGTTCTCCACCCTGGCCAACAGTTGGGCAGGGACGATGAACACGGATTGAATCAAACCATCCCAGCAGGACCTGCTCTGATACTGGTCCTCTGTGCTGTATCTGCTTCTCTCGCAACCTCCTTTTCGAATTCCTCTTCCATATCGGCTGGTATCTGTACCTCTCCTCTCCTCTCCTGCTATCCGGACCTTGGATCCAGGTGGAGGTTGGATGTCCCAGACTGCAGGAAGTATCCCACTGCTGATCACCAATGCAATGGAAAGTCCCACACTCCGCTTGAGTGCTTCCGTCATATACCGATTCCTATCAGTCTGGATATAGATATCAGATATTCCAGCTGCTCACAAGCACACAACGAGACGAGACTTGTTTGTCTGCTGAACATGGAGTGTTTATTTGAACCAAGAATACAAGTCTTATTTATAGTTAAAGAGGAGGTAACCAGAACTTAAATTAACATGAGCTAATTAACTAATCATTTACCCAGACTAGGTGACTCATAGATATGACCTTTCAGGATAGACGTCATGTCTCCTTGCTTACCTGCTATACAATACACATTATCATAAGTGTAAACACAGGACATCTTCACACAATAGCAGGGTCAATTAGCACAGAGAACAGACAGATGGCTGGAGGTGATGGCATTAGCATCTCCTTACACAGTATGAATAAGTCACTCTAATATGGCATATACAGGGTCCCCAGGCATACAGCTCACAAAGAGCACCGTTTCCCCAAATGCCAGGGCCCATGATCGCAACGCAAGAGGCTAGCATTCAGTCCCCACCAAAAGCCTCTGTCCCGGGTGAGTCTGTCACACCAACCAAGTTGGTCAAATGCCTATTCTGCATCTAGACTCAGGATCAGGAATTCCGAGTTGTCTCTATTGGCCACATCGATTAGGCAGAGGAGGGACGAAGCCCACCTGGTCCTTATGGATCAGGGCAGGTAGGATCGCGTTCAAGCGTATCGAGAGGATTTTTGTGAAAAATTTTAGGTCAGAATTTAATAGGGCTATGGGTCTATAGCTGGCACAGGGAAGGGTTTTTGCTTTTGGGATCAGGGTTAGGAAGGAGCTTTGCATGTCATTCGGGATGGGGTTTGCTGTAGGAATGCATTATATAATTTGATCATATGTGGGAGCAGTATGGGGAGGATGGTTTTGTAGTATCCGTATAGTAGTCCATCTGGGAGACTTGTGGGTGGGTAGGGCTTTTATAGTCATCGTAAGTTCCTTCCCGGTAATAGGAGCGTTTAAGCGTGAGTAAACCTGAGGCTTGAAGTTGGGGAATTCCAGCCTGTTCTAAATAACGGGTCATTCTGTCAACTAGGTCTGGCGTGGGGGGATTATGTGGTATCTCAGTTTTGTTGTGCACGCCATTGTTGAAGTCTGCAAACTCCTGGGGGTGGGATAGCATGCAGCCTGATCTGTTATTTATTTGGTGTTGGAGTTGTGCGTTCGATCAGCCAGTAGTGCTTGTGCCTTGTTGCCCTTGTCATAATATAGCTGCTTCAAACGGATCAGCGCTTTCTCCACCTGACCCATCGCGAGTTCCCGAAGAGTTAGTCATATGCAAGTTATTCGTTTAAGGAGTGATAAGGACAGGGAGGATTGTAGCTGGGCCTCCAGGTCCCTAAGTTGCGTTTCAGCTTGTAGCTTGGCAGCTCTGGCATCCTTCTTCAGAGCTGAGGAAAAGGCAAGGCAGCGACCTCTAAGGACTGTCTTATGAGCAGCCCAGAGTGTGGTAAGGGAGACGTCCGGGGTGTCGTTTTCGGTAAAATAATATTTTGGGGTGGATTCTAGTTCAGTTCTAGAGGGGATGAGCTGCAAAAGAAATATGTTCAGCCGCCAGTTGTAGGGCCTACGTAGGGGAATGAGGGCATGGTCGGACCAAGAGATGGGGAGTATCTGTGCTGAATCTATGCGCGAGTGGGTATGATGAGGGGCAGAGTTAAAGGTGTACTAGCGGTCGCCTGGATGGAGAGCCCTCCAAGCATCGAAAAGAGCATGCCTTCTGGTGAGCTGGCAGAAGAACTCAGAGTCCCTTAGGGCTCGAGATTGCAAGGCCTGGGGGCTCACTGCGAGGCGGTCACAGGCCACGGAATGAGTTAGGTTAAATTCCCCCCCGCCCCGATAACGAGTCGTGGGTGAGGACATTTGCTAGGAATCGATGTTGGCTGGTGTTCGGGACGTAGAGGGCACAGAAGGACACAGCTTGTGCCTGCGAAAAACATCAGAGAATGACATAGTGACCTTGTAGATCAAGATGGGTGGCAGAGCAAGTGAATGGGGATCCCTGTTTAAAAAGTATGGCGTCGCCCACTCTTTTACGTGGATCAAAGGCCTGGTAAATTTGGGGATAGTGTCTGGAAGAAAATGTGAAGGAGTCCCCCCTGTTAAAAATGGGTTTTCTTATCATGATGACGTCTGCCCCTGACTGCTTGAAGCTGCGGTTATACTTAGCTGATTCTGTTGGTGGTGTATCTGGGTCTGGGAGCATGGCGTTATGCATGGAGAGCCGGTAGCAATCGAGGTCTTCGTGAGGAGCCAGTCTGCAGAGGAGAGGAGAGGGATCTAGAAAAAAAGGGGGTTAGAACAGTAAAACATACAACTGATACAACCTTAGGGTCACAGGGCCTATGCAGTTCCTGTATATCCTCCGGGCATCCGTACACTGGGTGTACGGCGATGCAGGCTGGATGAGGGCCTCGGCTTGCTCCTCGTGTAGCATGCTGGGGGGAGAGCTCGCTGGGAGCAACTCACTGCTTGTGGGGGTCCATCGAGCCTCGGAGCCGGGAGCTGGCCTGGAAGGTGGTCCTGTAAGGGTGGCTGTCTCTGCGGAGATGGGAGCGAAGGAGGCCCAAGACCGGGAGACGGCAGCATCTGGTGCCATTTTGTCTTCCCTGCACGGCGGCATGTTGGGCACTCTAAAGTAGTCACGAAAGGACGTGGAAGAGCCCAGCGGGGGGTTGGGATGATCCTCTGGCTGATGTGGATCGGGTGGTCCTTGAGCCGCCCATTGATGTCCCAGTCATGCCACCTTGGCCTCAAAAATTCACAGAGGCCAAGATATTGTTTTACCTTCATTTAGTACAAACTCTTCCAGGAAACAAGAAATTAAGTTCTATATGTTAGACATCAGGAGATGCGTCTTACATTATTTGAATGAAACAAAACCCTTAGACCGATTCCTTATTTATTCTAATTTCAGGGGCCTGTAATGTCACACCAATAACTTTGCACTAAGTACAACTTTAGTTGCTTCTTTCCCAGTCAACTCTCTTCCTTCTTTACGAATATCCTCTCACCTCCTGCAGCCTTGCTCTCCACGGTGGTTGCGGAGGTGCTCCACCTAGTAGTACTTCCTGGTTTGTTCCTGTGCGGCCTATTTAAACTCCCAGCACTGACAGAATGGTGTTCCTCTATTGCTGACAGTACGCCACTGCCAGCTGGGCTTCCAGACTCACCTGATCTGAGCTCCAGCTCCAGCTTCCTGAACTGGACTACCAGGACTCCTTGTTCGCTACAGCTCACAACAACCAGGTCCAGGCTCCCAGGACGCTCATCCATGCCCAGCTATCTGCAACCGCAAGTACTCTGCTATAGAAAACCAATTACTAAACGCTGATCTCCATACTTGCCGCTTGCTTCCAAGTTATGTTCATTGCTATGCAAATCTTATCAAGTACTGTGGAGGTTCACTATAGTCTCAACTAAAGCTTTCATGTTAAAGTTCATTGCTATAGATATCAATTACTATGCTCTGCTCTCCATGCTTGTTGCTTTGCTTTCAAGCCTGTGCTCATTGCTAAAGTACTAAGGAGTTCCACTCAAGTTTGAAATGCAGCTCACATGTTATGCTCACTGCTATAGATACCAATACCTACATTGCTTTACATGCCTGACGTTGCTTCCATGCCTGTGTGCACTGCTTATACTATTGAGTACTATAGAGCACCCCTAGTGTCTCAACTACAGCATTCAAGTTTATCTTCACTGCTACAGATATCCTCACCATTGCGCTCTGCCTATGATATCGGTTACTATTGGTACTAATCATTGAACTATGATATGTATACTATTTTGTCCATAAGGAACCCAGTCCTGTCTGTATAATACCAGTATCTGAGTTCACTCTCTCTAGTTAGTCTGACCCCTAGCGTGCAGTCCCAGTACTGCGGCTACACTTAACCCTATACCTGTTCTATACCAGTAATACCAAGATTTACTTTTATGTTGCTTATGCTGGAATAAGCACTCTTTAATTTACTGAGGCTGTGATGATAGAACCCAAACTCTTAACTGAGTTAAGAGTGAAACCTGGGTTCGAACCTGAGAAGTCTCCGCAGTTGCGATCCATAAACCTGAATTGAATTTGGCGTAACGTTACATAATAGAGGAACCCATGGACATAGGGGCAATCAGGGGGCCCCTATCCCCTAAGGAGAAACAAAGAAGGAGAGATCAAAACCTCTGATTATACTGTGCTGGCTCTGACCATTCAGTTTCTTGCTGCCCATTTCTAGCAAAGAAGTCTGAAGGTAATATTTCACATATCTGTAAGCACAATCGATCTCAGACCATAACTAATCGCTACATTTTCATTCCTCCTACTCTACAGTGGGACCATGAAAGGATCACCGTTGATGGTATGGTTGATATTGGAGCCTGTGGAAACTTTATTAACACTGGCCTAGTTCATTCCAAGAAGATTCCATGGGTGACTAAACATACTCCTCTTTCAGTTACCTTCATAGATGGTTCTACTTCTTCCACAGGTACAGTTACTACTCAAACACATCCTTTGTTAGTCACTTGTGCTGAAGGTCATACTGAGTCTCTCGTTTTTGATATCATCCCCTCACCGCTCTATCCTATAGTACTTGGACTTCCACGGTTACTACTCCATCAACCCACTTTCCAATGGAACAATGGCACTCTCCAGCTACAGTCCACTTATTGTAAAGACACCTGCTATCCTACCTCTACCATCCTTGTAGCTGAGGCTCACTCTTCGGATCTTCCAGATCTTCCAGTCCATCTGCAGGACTTCGCTGATGTTCTATCTCTTCCTATTTTCCCTTCGAACCGTTTCATCGGGGATACCACTAGTTTCAAACAACTACTCATTCAAGATACCTCTGATGATCCCACGTTACCCGATGGACTCATTAAGCAACCTAATGGGTTATACACCCACAACAAAAAGCTTTATGTTCCACCTACGTTACATCTTCTACTCCTTAAACAACTTCATGACAGCCCCTTGGCTGGTCACCCTGGCATTACAAAGACTATCCACCTGGTAAAAAGGAATTACTGGTGGCCTGGTATGACTAAAACTATACAAGATTATGTTTCTTCCTGTAAAATTTGCGCCTGTAGCAAACATGCACATTGAACAAATCCCCCTTCATATAAAGTGGGAGATTTAGTTTGGTTGTCTACTCGTAACTTACGTCTCAAGGTCCCTTCCAAAAAACTTGGCCGTCAGTTTGTCGGTCCCTTCCCAATCCTACAAATGAACAACAGCAACGCTGTAAAACTCAAGTTACCTCCGGATTGGAAGATACATCATTCGTTCCATGTCTCTCTCATCAAACCCTTCAAACCCAATCCGTTTCCTGGCAGAGTCCCATGACCTCCTCCTCCTGTGGAGGTAGTGGGTGAAATTGAATACATAGTAGAGAAGATTTTAGATTCCAGAAAGCGGGGATCTACTCTACAATATTTAATACGCTGGAAAGGCTATGGGCCTCAAGATGACTCTTGGGAAGATGCTTCACATGTTCATGCTCCTCGTTTGATCAAGCTCTTCCATCGCAGGTACCCTAGTCGGCCGTCTGGTCGTCGGAGCCCCGGAGGTGCTCCCCTGAGGAGGGGGCTATGTAATGTCACACCAATAACTTTGCACTAAGTACAACTTTAGTTGCTTCTTTCCCAGTCAACTCTCTTCCTCCTTTCCGAATATCCTCTCACCTCCTGCAGCCTTGCTCTCCACGGTGGTTGCGGAGGTGCTCCACCTAGTGGTACTTCCTGGTTCGTTCCTGTGCGACCTATTTAAACTCCCAGCACTGACAGAATGGTGTTCCTCTATTGCTGACAGTACGCCACTGCCAGTTGGGCTTCCAGACGCACCTGATCTGAGCTCCAGCTTCCTGAACTGGTCTACCAGGACTCCTTGTTCGCTACAGCTCACAGCAACCAGGTCCAGGCTCCCAGGACGCTCATCCATGCCCAGCTATCTGCAACTGCAAGTACTCTGCTATAGAAAACCAATTACTAAACGCTGATCTCCATACTTGCCGCTTGCTTCCAAGTTATGTTCATTGCTATGCTAATCTTATCAAGTACTGTGGAGGTTCACTATAGTCTCAACTAAAGCTTTCATGTTAAAGTTCATTGCTATAGATATCAATTACTATGCTCTGCTCTCCATGCTTGATGCTTTGCTTTCAAACCTGTGCTAATTGCTAAAGTACTAAGGAGTTCCACTCAAGTTTGAACTGCAGCTCACATGTTATGCTCACTGCTATAGATACCAATACCTACATTGCTTTACATGCCTGACGTTGCTTCCATGCCTGTGTGCACTGCTAATACTATTGAATACTATAGAGCACCCCTAGTGTCTCAACTACAGCATTCAAGTTTATCTTCACTGCTACAGATATCCTCACCATTGCGCTCTGCCTATGATGTCGGTTACTATTGGTACTAACCATTGAACTATGATATGTATACTATATTTGTCCATAAGGAACCCAGTCCTGTCTGTATAATACCAGTATCTGAGTTCACTCTCTCTAGTTAGTCTGAGCCCTAGCGTGCAGTCCTAGTACTGCGGCTACACTTAAAGGGTCACTAAAGGAAATTTTTTTTTTTGCTGAAATGACTGTTTACAGGGTATAGAGACATAATAGTTAACTGATTCCTTTTAAAAATGATTAAAAATAGATAAAAAAACAATCATATAATGTACCTACAGTTTAGTTTAGTTTTTGCTGTTGTTTCCTGGTTCTCTGATGTACAGAGACAAAGAGCCAATAGAGGGCAGTGAAGGTTTTGCAAAACGAAACTGGATTGGTGCTGAGGGGTTTTAGACACACCTCCTTGATTAATCACCACAGTGAGAAATCTCCCAGTACTGTGGTGATCAGGAAACAGACAACCAGGAAGTGTCCAGAACAGAGAGGAATTACAGCAACATCAAAGCAAAAACGAACAATGAGGACATGAAACCAGGACTGCAGTAAGGTAAAGGAAGCTATTTAGCTAAAAAAAAAAATTCCTTTAGTGACCCTTTAACCCTATACCTGTTCTATACCAGTAATACCAAGATTTACTTTTATGTTTCTTATGCTGGAATAAGCACTCTTTACTTTACTGAGGCTTTGATGATAGAACCCAAACTCTTAACTGAGTTAAGAGTGAAACCTGGGTTCGAACCTGAGAAGTCTCCGCAGTTGCGATCCATAAACCTTAATCGAATTTGGCGTAACGTTACAGCCAGCAAAGGGCACAAGGCCTCCAGACGCACCATAGTCAGGTGGCTAAGAGAGGCTATTGGTCAGGCTTATATGTTAGGAGGCATACAGATCCCAGAGGGTATCAAGGCACACTCTACAAGATCAGTGGCAGCGTCGCAGGCAGAGAGAGCAATGCCGGAACAGATTTGTAAAGCGGCAACATGGTACAGCTTCGCCACTTTTGTAAGACACTATATAGTGTATCTTTGGTCTGCAAAGGATCAGACCTTTGGACACAAAGGCCCAGATTCTCAAAGGGCTTACGACGGTGCTGCGCCATGTACGCCGTCTAAGTCTTAATCTGGGCCGTCGTATCTATGCGACTGATTCTTATGCCGCGTACACACCATCACTTTATGTGATGAAAAAAAATGACGTTTTTAAAAACGTCACTTTAATTGACCGTGTGTGGGGGAAAACGTCGTTTTATGTCTTCTAAAAAACGACCAAAAAAAATTGAAGCATGCTTCAATTTTATGTGTCGTTTTTCAAAACGTCAACTTTTACTTCACAGAAATTGACCGTGTGTAGTAAAAAACGTCGTTTAAAACGACGTTTTTTCACCCGTGCATGCCCAGAAGCTACTTATGAAGCAAGCTTCAATGGAAAAAGTGGTGAGAACGTAACCTCGCTTTGCTAGAACATTGTGAGAAAAACGATGGTGTGTAGGCAACTTCGTCTTTGAAAATTGAAGTTTCAAAAACGTCATTTTTTACTTCACAGAAAATGTCGTTTTTTTTCATCACATAAAGTGATGGTGTGTACGCGGCATTAGAATCAGTTATGCATAGATATCCATTAGATCCGACAGGCGTAAGTCTCTTACGCTGTCGGATCTTAAATGCTATTTTTTTTGTCCGCTAGGTGGCGCTTCCGTCATTTTCCCTGTCGAGTATGCAAATTAGCTAGATACGCTAATTCCCGAACGTATGCGCGGCCGACGCAGTAAAGTTACGACGTTTACGTTAGGCTTTTCCCGGCGTAAAGTTGCCCCTGGGTATATGAGGCGCAACCAATGTTAAGTATGGCCGTCGTTCCCGCGTCGAAATTACGTTGTTTGCGTAAATCGTCCGTGAATGGGGCTGGACGCCATTTACGTTCACGTCGAAACCAATGACGTCCTTGCGACGTCATTTGGAGCAATGCATCCTGGGATATTTTACGGACGGTGCATGCGCCACACCCCCTACCCGCCGAATTTGAATTCCGCCGGGTGATTTACGTTACGCCGCCGCAACTTTACACGCAAGTGCTTTGTAAATAAAGCACTTGACCGAAAAACTTGCGGCGGCGTAACGTAAATCAGATACGTTACACCCGCCCAGTTTTACGCCAATCTACGAGAATCTGGGCCAAAGTCTTACAAGCCATAGTCTCGCCCTAAGGCCCCATACTCACGAGCAAACATGTCTGCTGAAACTGGCCCGCAGGCCAGTTTCAGCAGACATGTTTGGTCGTGTGTGGGCGCGAGCGGGCCGAATTCCAGCAAACATTTGCCCGCCGGGCCTTTTCCCAGCGGGCAAATATTCCTGGACTTGTTTTAAAACAGCCCGCTGGAATTCAGCCCGCTCGGACATGTACGGTCGTCAGTACAGACCTACCGTACATGTCCAGGCGCCCGCCGTCCCTCGCATGCGTCGAATGACTTCGACGCATGCGTGGAAGCATTTTAAAGGCGGGCCGCCCACGTCGCCGCGTCATTGTCGCGGCGACACCGCGTCATCGACGCGGCGACACCGCGGACACGCCCCGCGTATTGTTTACGCGCGGACTTCTGTACGATGGTGTGTACAACCATCGTACAGAAGCCCTCTGGCAGACATGTATGGTGAAAACGGTCCGACGGACCGCTTTCACCATACATGTTTGTCCGTGTGTACCCGGCCTAAGGGTAAGTGCTCGATTATCCTCAGGTGGCTGTCCTGAAAGACGATTAGATGAAAAACAAAGTTACTTACTGGTAACATTCTTTCCCGGAATCTTTCAGGACAGCACAGGTACCCACCAAAATGTATAAAATACTTGAGATTTCCTTACAGCAAATGTGATATTAACTGACTATGTGTAATGTATGTTCTTGTGTCTCCACAGCGGACTGGAGGTGCTCTTTTAAAAATCTGAGGAGCCAGCAGGGGAGGAGGAAATTTAAAGAAGGCTGGCGTGGTGTTTCCTACAGAGGGGAGGAGCCAAGGTCTCTCAGGTGGCTGTCTTGAAAGACTTCAGGAAAGAACGTTACCAGTGAGTAACTTCATTTTTTTTGCATAATAAAGGAGATATGCTATCGGTAACTTAGTATGGTGGGACATCTGTTCATCATCCATGATATCCAATAGTGCCAAAGATAGGGTGATTGGAAGAGCCAGCTGTAATTTCCTTTTTAACTGGTTAACGACGCCCGCCACATGTACATGTACGTCCACAGAATGGCACGTACAGGCATATGGGCGTACATGTACGTCCCCGCCTTTCCGCGGGTTGGGGGTCCGATCGGGACCCCCCCCGGTACATGCGGCGGTCGGTAACCCGCGGGGAGCGATCCGGGAAGACGGCGCGGCCATTTCTTTTATAGCCACCCCATCGCGATCGCTCCCTGGAGCTGAAGAACGGGGAGAGCCGTATGTAAACACGGCTTCCCCGTGCTTCACTGTGGCGGCTGCATCGATCGAGTGATCCCTTTTATAGGGAGACTCGATTGATGACATCAGTCCTACAGCCACACCCCCCATCAGTTGTAAACACACACTAGGTGAACCCTAACTCCTACAGCGCCCCCTGTGGTTAACTCCCAAACTGCAACTGTCATTTTCACAATAAACAATGGCCCGGATTCAGAAAGAATTGCGCTCTATTTGCGAAGGCGCAGGGCAACAATTTTGCCCTGCGCCCCTGCAAATATTTTGCGCTGCCCTCGATTCACGGAGCAGTAAGCGCGCGCAATGTAAATGATCCCGCCGGGGGTGGAAATCATTTAAATTAGGCGTGCCGAGCGTAGAGCGCATGCTCCGTCGGGAAACTTTCCCGATGTGCATTGCGGCAAATGACGTCGCAAGGACGTCATTTGCTTCAAAGTGAACGTGAATGGCGTCCAGCGGCATTCACGATTCACTTACGCAAATGATGTAAAATTCGAACGTATTACTATACTAGCATACTATACGCTGACCACAATGGGAACGCCCCCTAGCGGTCATCGCAAGAATGCAGCCTAAAATCTGCGTGGCAGATACCTCACATGTGTGGTTTGAATGGTGTTTACATATGTGGGGACTTACATGCATATTCGCTTCTGAGTGCGAGCTTCTAGGGACAGGGCCGTTTATTTTTTTGTGTTTTTTAGCTCATATTTTTCTTCTTTCACTTTTTTGTCACTTTTTTTGATTTCGGATCACTTTTCTTCCTATTACAAGGAATGTAAACATCCCTTGTAATAGGACTAGTGTGTGACAGGTCCTCTTTATGGAGAGAGGCGGGGTCAATAAGGCTGGAAAGCATGGTATTGGAAAAAAAAAAAGATCTCATGCTTTCAGCTGCAATCATGTTCGTTCAGCACAGTGGTGTAGTGTATAGCACTTTGACCTAGCAGCAAAAGAGTCGTTGGTTCGAATCCCGCCGTGACAGCATCTGCATGGAGTTTGCATGTTCTCCCTGTGCCTGTGTGGGTTTCCTCCCACAATATAAAAACATGCTGTACATCGGATCCGGTCTAAATAAGCCCTAATATGCAGTAGTATAGTTAGGTTTTGTGCTGCCCTAGGCCTTTTTTACCTCATATTTTTCTGCTTGCACTTTTTTGTAAATTTTTTTTATTTTGGATCACTTTTCTTCCTATTACAAGGAATGTAAACATCCCTTGTAATAGGACTAGTGTGTGACAGGTCCTCTTTATGGAGAGAGGCGGGGTCAATAAGGCTGGAAAGCATGGTATTGGAAATAAAAAAAAGATCTCATGCTTTCAGCTGCAATCATGATGGTTCAGCACAGTGGTGTAATGTATAGCACTTTGACCTAGCAGCAAAAGGGTCGCTGGTTCGAATCCTGCCTGTGACACCATCTGCATGGAGTTTGCATGTTCTCCCTGTGCCTGCGTGGGTTTCCTCCCACACTATAAAAACATGCTGTAAATCGGATCCGGTCTAAATAAGCCTTAATATGCAGTAGTATATTTAGGTTTTGTGCTGCCCTAGGCCTGACTACATTTCTGCACCTCCTAATAGAAAAATGACCCACCCCTTCCTGTCAAAGCCACACCCTGTTTTTGTATCACCCGCCCAGGAATTTTCATGGCACACACACACACTAGTTCTGGGGGGGGGGGAGGGGGTTACTGGACTCCCTTAATTTGCATAGTTTTTCTCTCACTTCCTGTTTGGCTATGGGGCAGGAAGTGAAGGCAAATCTCCCCAATTGGACACAGATAATACAAAATAAACTGACAGGGCCTATAACCCTCCCTCACTCTATCCAAAATTAAAGAAAATAAAAAGTGTTGATTATAGTTCTAGTCAGGGGCGGACTGACCATTGAGTCACTCGGGCACTGCCCAAGGGCCACATGCCACTAGGGGGCCCCCATCAGGGTTGCCAGGCTCAGTAAAACCAGGGACAGTATGTAAAAATCTTTTATTTTTTTAGATCTGTCCCTGATATGTCCGAAACTGACATGCTTTTAATGTGAATATCCCAAGATTTTAGCTGCCCCGCCTCTGCACTGCCTCCTGGCGTGGTGGCCATCTGTAAGCCAGAGGGGCCCCATAATCTTCTATTGCCCGGGGGCCCCATGAGTTGTCAGTCCGCCCCTGGTTCTAGTTTAAGCACAAATTTCATAGAGTTTTATTGAGAGGCCTATAAAAATTTAACCATGCCAATAGGCCAGGATACAGCGTGGCTAATATGTATGAATGTGTGTGTTAGAGCACCCCACCCAATGTTAACTAAAAAATTATTAATTTGCAAATAAGTATTATCTGCTCATTTTTTTGGGGATGTCTGCACCCCTGATAGTGACAACATTTGTGAGGTGTCTTCACCCTTTCTTATTCATTCACTTCCTGTCACATAGCCAAACAGGAAGTGAGGGTAAAACCTTACTAATATCTTTTCTTGGGGACACAGAGATCAATCTAAATAGTTTCCCATTATGTAAATTGCACTCTAGCATTTTGCTGTGTACACCCCAAATTATTAGGGATCTTGGGGTCCATTTACTAAAGGCAAATCCACTTTGCACTACAAGTGCAAAGCAAGGAAGAAAACAAAACAACTTTGCTTCTACAGGATTGGATGTTAAAACCATCAGTGCTTCCTCTCTGATTTTCAGCAACTATGCTTGTACTGCAGAGTGGATTTGCCTTTACTAAACCCCAAACTAAATAATCATTTGGGGCAGGGATCCTCAAACTACGGCCCTCCAGCTGTTGTAGAACTACACATCCCATGAGGCCTTGTAATGCACTGACATTCACAGACATGACTAGGCATGATGGGAATTGTAGTTCCTGAACAACTGGAGGGCCGTAGTTTGAAGACCCATGATTTGGGGTGTACACAGCAGTGCTGGAGTGCAATTTGCTTAATGGGGACACTAGTTAGATTGACCTGTGTCCCCAAGAAAAGACACTGGTAGGGTTTTAACCTCACTTCCTGTTCAGCTGTGTGACAGGAAGTGAAGCCAATTTTAAGAAAAGGGACACAAAGCTCAACCCAAAAAAAAACACAAAGCAGGGGTTCTAACACTCACTTGGCTTCCCTCAAACACCCACAATTAGAATAGGATTGCCTTGCGCTAGATTTAAGCACAGTGCTGTAAATCAGCACGTCAAGCCTGTCCACCAATAGCAAATCCCCCCCCCCCCACGGGCCATGTTTGCAGGTTTTACTTCATCTTGCACATGTGCTTTAAAAGACAGTCTGGACAGCAATTCTTGATAAGAGAAATCCACAAAACATGTCCTGTCGGGGGTACTTGAGGGCTGAGGACCACTGCAGAAAAAAGAAAATACTTACCAGTTTGTCTTTAATTTCGAGATTAAACATGGCAAACATTTCATGCCTACACACCAGGAAAGAAGCTTAGACAAAAATCACACATAATTTGTTAGGCCCAAACCTATTTCAGCTGCAGCTGTCAAAATATAGCATGAAAAAGTAACAAAAAACAAACTTCCAAATTTTAAAGTAATTTTTATTGGTCAACAAAACAAGAAAAGCAAAAAAAGACAAACAAACACACAAACAAAAATACATTTCAATAATCAAAATAAACATAGTTTTAACCTCACAACATCTTGACACATTTTTCATAAAATAAGGCCGCATAGACAAATACATCAAAGTGAACATCATTTAAAAATAAACAAAAACCATTGGCAAAATAAAAAAAAACATGCAACAAACCACATTTGTGTTTAGCAACAGCATTTCTGCCAGCCTGCCCCTTCTGAGGGCAGCTGAGGAATGATCGATCCATGCTTTTTATAACAGTGCTAGTAATGAAGCAATTGAAATCACATGAACAAATTGCAGTCTCTAGTTTGGGTGAGCTTGTAATTGCACACACCTGGTATTAACCCAAACCACGCTCTATGAGCATCCAAGTGTTTTTCACCTTTTAAAAAGAAAGGATAATTTTTTTCTAAGTGTTTGAGCAGACTCAGTTCATCACACATGTAGGAACCAAGCTGCAATGGCATGAGAGCTTTTTTTTCCCTGATCTGATGCTTTCCAGCCTGAAGGGGAGGTGTTAAAGACAGAATTGAACACGCACATTTAATAATCTATTTGTGGGAAAAAAAGGTTGCCAATTTTGTTTGGGAGCCACGTCGCACGACTGCGCAATTGTCAGTTAAAGCGACGCCGTGCCGAATCACAAAAACTGGCCCGGTCATTGACCAGCAATATGGTCTGGGCTCAAGTGGTTAAAAATTCACAAAACACTAAAGTTAGCCCAATTTTTGGTGATAATGTGAAAGATGATGTTACACCGAGGAAATAGATACCTTACATGTCACGCTTTACTATTGAAAACACTCCTGCAATGGGGCCAAAATTCAGTACTTGAAATTCCCCATAGGCGACCTTTTTTTTTCTTCAGGTTACCAGTTTATAGTTACAAAGAAGGTCTAGTGCTAAAAGTATTGCTCTCGCTCTAACGCACGCGTCAATACCTCACATGTGTGGTTTGAACGATGTTTATATATGTGGGCGGGACTTGCGTAAGTCCCGCCCACATATGTAAACACTGTTCAAACCACACATGTGAGGTATTGTCGCGTGCATTAGAGCGAGAGTAATACTTTAAGCACTAGACTTTCTCTGTAGCTATAAACTGGTAACCTGAAAAAAAAAAAAAGGTCGCCTATGGGGAATTTCCAGTACTGAATTTTGGCCCCATTGCAGGAGTGTTTTCAATAGTAAAGCGTGACATGTAAGGTATCTATTTACTCGGCGTAACATCATCTTTCACATTATCACCAAAAATTGGGCTAACTTTAGTGTTTTGTGAATTTTTAACCACTTGAGCCCCGGACCATATTGCTGGTCAATGACCGGGCCAGTTTTTGTGATTCGGCACAGCGTCGCTTTAACTGACAATTGCGCAGTCGTGCGACGTGGCTCCCAAACAAAATTGGCAACCTTTGTTTTCCCACAAAGAGAGCTTTATTTTGGTGGTATTTCATCACCTCTGCGTTTTTTGAATTTTTAGAGCTATAACCAAAAATAGAGCGACAATTTAAAAAAAAAAAAATTTTTTTTTTGACTTTTTGCTATAATAAATATCCCCAAAAATATATATTCTAAAAAATAAATAAATCCCTCAGTTTAGGCCGATACATATTCTACATCTTTTTGGTTCCAAAAAAATCGCAATTAGCGTTTATTGATTGGTTTTGGCAAAAGTCTCCAAAATATGGCATTTTTGTTATATTTTTTTTTAACTAGTTATTGCGGCGATCAGCGATTTTTATCGGTACTGCGACATTATGGCGGACACATCGGACACTTTTTTGGAACCATTGGCATTTTTCTAGCGATTAGTGCTGTAAAAATGCATTGCTTACTATAAAAATGCCACTGGCAGGGAAGGGGTTAACACTAGGTGCGAGGGAGGGATTAAATATGTTCCCTGGGTGTGTTCTAACTGAAGGGGGGTGGGACTGACATGGGTAAATGACAGATCGCTGTTCATGAAGGGGAACTCCAGACCAAAAAAGAAAAATGTGGGTTCCCCTTCAGGTGCATACCAGGCTCTTAGGCTTGGTCTGGAACATAAGGGGTTAAACCCGCACAGAAAACCAGCGTGGGGCCCCCCCCAAGATGCAGACCAAGCCCTTATCCCAGGCACGCAGTCTGGCCGGACAGGAATGGGGGCGAGGACGAGCGAGCGCGCCCCCCCTCCTGAGCCGTACCAGACCGCATGCCCTCAACATGGGGGAGTGTGTGCTGTGGGGGCACTGCCCCCCCACCCCAAAGCACTCTTGTCCCCATGTCAATAGGGACAAGAGCCTCTTCCCGACAACCCTGGCCGTGGTTGTCGGGGTATGCAGGCGGGGGCTTATCAGAATCTGAGGGGCGCCTTTAATAAGGTGGCCCCCAGATTCCGGTCCCCCACCCTATGTGAAGGAGTATGGGGTACATTGTACCCCTACCCATTCACCTGGGGAAAAAAATGTAAAGAAATAAAACACAACACACATTAATAAATTATTTATTAGTCTGCCGGGGGTTTTCTGCCGGGGGTTTTCTGCCGGGGCCCCCCACCACCACCCCATTAGGCCCCGGGCTTCGCCGTCTTCTGTCGGAGCCCCCTTCACCAGGAGGCTCCTGCCTATGGGGGAGGGCTCCGCCGCTTTCTGCGGGGGGGTTCACCTACCCCCTCGTCTTCAGTGCCGTCTTTCACCGGGACCCCCTTCACCAGTGAGGCTCCTTGCCTTTGGGGGAGGGTCCCAGGCTTTGTCGGTTTCTGCGGGGGGGTGCAGCGCCATCTTTCACCGGGACCCCCTTCACCAGTGAGGCTCCTTGCCTTTGGGGGAGGGTCCCGGGCTTCGTCGGTTTCTGTGGGGGGGTGCAGCGCCATCTTTCACCGGGACCCCCTTCACCAGTGAGGCTCCTTGCCTTTGGGGGAGGGTCCCGGGCTTCATCGGTTTCTGTGGGGGGGGTGCCCCGTCTTTCACCGGGACCCCCTTCACCAGTGAGGCTCCTTGCCTTTGGGGGAGGGTCCCGGGCTTCGTCGGTTTCTGCGGGGGGGTGACCCATCTTTCACCGGCTCCGGAGAGGACCGAGGGATGGCGCCCTCCCCCGGCAGAAATCACCGAAGCCCAGGGTCCCGGCAGAAGATCGGGAGAGAAGAAACCCCCCCTTGTGACAGAGCTAAAGAAGAAAGGGGGGCTCCGGAGCTGATTAATAAAATATTTTATTCTGTGTGGTGTTTTATTTAACTTTACATTTCCCCCAGGTGAATGGGTAGAGGTACGATGTACCCCATACTCATTCACATAGGGTGGGGGGACGGCATCTGGGGGCCCCCTTATTAAAGGGAGCTCGCAGATTCCGATTAGCCCCCGCCCGCATACCACGACAACCAATGGCAAGGGTTGTCGGGAAGAGGCTCTTGTCCTTATCGACATGGGGGCAAGAGTGCTGTGGGGTGGGGGGGCAGCACTCTTGCCCCCATGTCGATAAGGACAAGAGCCTCTTCCCGACAACCCTTGCCATTGGTTGTCGTGGTATGCGGACACTCCCCCATATTGAGGGCATGCGGTCTGGTACGGCTCAGGAGGGGGGGGGAGCGCTCGCTCGTCCCCACCCCCATTCCTGTCCGGGCCAGACTGCGTGTTTGGGATGAGGGCTTGGTTTGGATCTGGGGGGGGGGGGAACCCCTCACGTTCCGGACCAAGCCTAAGAGCCTAATGTAGCCCTGGAGGGGGACCCGCGCCGATTTCAAGTTTGAAATTTGGCGCGGAGTTCCCCTTCATGGCTGAAAACAGCTCGGAGATTCCCGTGCGCCGCGTCACGCAGCGCAATCACGGGTACGCCGCTTGGTATTTACCAAGACTCTCACGGCGTACTGACAAGGCGCACGGGAATCCCTGACTTTTCTCTCTACGCATGCCCAGTATGCAAATGAACCTCCCGAGGTTCAGGCGCACTGTGCAAGCGTACGGGGATCTGTTTTCAAAAAACACTTTCACTTTCAATTCGGCCCGCCAAACACATTCAAACACATGTCACTTCACTTCCCCTGCATCCCCCCACCTCCCCCCTAATAAACTCCTGCCCAAACCCCCGCAATTTACATTTCAATGTGCTGTGCGCCAGGTCTATCAGGTGCACAATGCACCCTCTCCTGGGCGCACGGAGCACATTAGTAACTAGGGAAATACACTGCACTAGCAGCGTATTTCTTTAGTAAATGACCAAACGGCTGCTACTCCTGCTTTTACTCCATGAGTCATGGAGTAAAGGCTTGGTAAATCAGCCCCCATGTGTCTCACAATTTGAATACTACAGTGAAACCTTGGATTACGAGCATAATCCGTTCCAGGAGAATGCTCGTAATCCAAAGTACTTGCATATCAAAGCGAGTTTCCCTATTGAAGTCAATGGAAAATAATTTGTTCTGCATTGACTTCAATGGCATGCAATACTGCATGTGGCCAGAGGTTGGCGGGCACTGTTGAGCCTCGTAAACACTCAGAAAGGGCCGAGGACACCTTGGCTGAACTCGGAAACTGAGTATTTCCGCAATTTTTCCAAGCATTTCCGAACGACGCTGATTGCCTCTGGCACCCCCCACCTTAGGCTAAACGTGGTATTGCACACTGCTTTGGCTTGAATCCTGCTTGTTTTGCGAGACAACACTCGCAAACCGAGTCAGGTTTTTTTTAAATACAGTGTTCGTATTGCGAAACTCTCATTAACCGCGTTACTCGCACCCCGAGGTTCCACTGTACTTACATGGCTGTGAACATGACCGTGTGCACACCATTCCACCACTACCAATGACACGAGCCATACTCTATCATGGCTCAGTGGACCACATTTTTTGTATGGTTATGGTATGGTTTCCATGTACGCAGATCTGTTTGCATGGAGTCGTTAATGCAGTCGCCATGAAGTGGCCAGTCTCTTGGTGAGGCATGAACGAATATCTCTAAAAGAGCAAACAGATCTGCCATGTCCACTAGAAGGTTTCCACAGCCAAATGGTCTCCCACCAACGTCTGTATGTGCGAATACGCTCACATGAGCGTATTACAGCAAAACCGACACTGGGGGACATCTGACAACATACATTAATAAAAATTTCCACAACAGTATCTACCATCTACCAAGGCCTGAAACGGCAGAGATTTCCACCCTAGGATATTCACACCCTGCGCATAATTAGGATAGGTAGCATGATATAGAGAATCCACCCATGGGTGTCTTAAACTCCTGGTTTTAGAGCTTTGGAGGTGTATCTCCTGTAAGACACAGATATGGGGACTATATTTCTGCAGGTATTTGAAAACAAAGGAACATTTGACTGCTGAGTTCAGACCACAGATGTTCCATGGAATTATAGAGACTTGCTACACTGGAAAGTCAGTAACCTTAATTTAGCAGCAAGTATAGTGTTAGGGAACCAATCCCACAAAGCAGTAGACCCAGATGGCAGACCCTTATATATTAAAACAGCAGGTTATGGTCTGAAGAAAGCAAATATATGCAAAGTATATATTGGTAAGTAACATTCAGCACCCACAAACAGAACATAAAGAACTAAAACATAACACAGAACAAAATCCCCCCAAACACCCCAGTCTGTAAAAAATAAATAAATACAGAACTCCACCCCATCCCAAACAAGGAGAACATGAGTCCCAAGAGCTTTTCAAAGCTAGAACACAACAAATTGCGAGGGGCGCATTCCAGACAGACAGGCGCATTCCAAAAGGCGGCATGGAGATGCTGGTGTGTAACTGGCGTAAAAAGGGTACAGTCTCCTGAGTCAGTGCAGGTACAGCTCAACCAAGATGAAAAAAGGCATAACAGTTCCTGCAGCAGTTCTGTCCCTAAGAAAGAAAAAAAAACACATAGTTCACCTGACCATGGCACGGGCACATACTTGATTTGCAGTAATGCAAACCTAAAAAGGCACAACAGGTGCAATGTAAATCAACACCAGTTAGTAGAATGCCCCTCATGAGGCAGGTCACAGTAAATATCAAGCAGACTGTACTGGCATCAAGAAGATCAGGCAAGATGAAGTAAACTCACAGATCCCTTGATCAGCCATGGGGAGGCAGGGTGTCAAGCCAGGCAGAAGCTTCCCGTCAGAAGGTGAAGAAATGGACTGTCTCCCCATCCTGAACCAAGCAGGGAACAGCATGCTGTATCGTATGCTGTGGGCCTACAGAGCTGCTTTGACCTAGTTAAATGCCTTTCTGAGCTTTTGGGTCTCCACTGAATAATCAGAAAAAATCAGCAATCTATTGTTTTGATAGCGCAGATCACCCTGGGTACGAGAGGCTCGGAATATTTCAACCCTGTCACGAAAATTGAGCATCTTCAGGATGAAGGTCCAAGGGGGAGAACCGGGGCACCCTGGTTTAGGTGGAATGCGGTGCGACATTTCTACCGTGTAGTAGAGCGAGAGATGTGCATCAGGCAGCAGATTGTGCAACAGGTCCTCTACAAAGACTGTTGGATTTGATCCCTTGGAACCCTCTGCCAGCCCCACGATCCGAAGGTTGTTTCATCTGTTTCTGTTCTCCGCGTCCTCCGCTTTGTATTCCAGGGCACACATTTTCGTCTGGAGCGAGTGGATGTCCGTAGTATGCTCTGAGGTGGTGTCTTCCACTTGGCCTACACGCTGTTTGGACTCTGTCACCCGGGACAGAGTTTGTCCATATCCTGTCGCAGTAGGCCCACATCTTGCTGTACAGCTTTGATCTTGGTAGTGAGTGCGGCCTGACATGTTGCAAGCATGGCCTGACAGGTAGTAATAGCCTCCATGACATCAGCAAGGATAGGCTGTGGGGAGACCGCCAGCTCCACTGGATCAGTCTGTGAGGCCATGTGCGAATGGATCACTGCGCGGGTCGCCACGTGAGGGTTCAAGACCATTTTCTCTTCTAGCAGCGGAAAACAAAGCTTCTTTCCCCTGACAGACTTCACCCAAGATGATCTGCAATGCATCTAGCGTGCAAGGGACCATCCAAAGAGATTCAAGGGCACTCAGGAGAGGGTATATATGCCAGCGTCCCAGCAGAGCTCCAACAAACACGTCCGCTCAGAACGCCATCTTGGACATGCCCCCTTGGTGCATTCCTAATATTCTCCCTCTCCTGTATGCACAAACCAGACAGTCCACAGAAACACTCCAAATTTTACAATCTTCTGTCGCTTACTATAAGCAACAGCAGCATGTACTACAGAGAACCCGGATTTACTAGCCCCCCACATATAGTATAGCACTCTGAGTGGCTGCTGTGAATATACCCAGGTCTTTCTGCTGGTACAAAGGCCACCAGTCACACGCACATTCTCACTACGGACCGCAGTCTGGATCCGTAGCGAGCCCCTGTCCCATCTGGACTGCTGAGGTCCTGTCATGTAGAAGCTGCTTCCTTCCCCTAGTCTTCGTTGCTGTCATTATCGCAGCGTCAGCACAGTTTTGGACAGAGGGTGGGAGCAAGAGTTACTGGCGTTAACTTTTCAAGTTTACCAGCAGGAGATTGGTTGCTAGGATGCAGGGTGGTCCTAGCAACCAATCATTGGCTTGTTATGCCTCCTCTGCTCTGTGTACCTGGGTAAGGTAGGAAACTGAAGGGGCAGAGCTCTGGGGGACTGTTATGTGATGGGGGGACAGAGCTGCAGAGATCTGCAACATAAGGGGGGGCAGAGCTGCGGGGGTCTGTGATGTGAAGGGGCAGAGCTGTGGAGGTCTGCCATATAAAGAGTGCAGAGCTGTGGGGCAGTAATGTGAATGGGGGCAGGGCTGAGGGGGTCTGTGATATGAATGGGGGCTAGGCTGTGAAATGAATAGGGCAGAGTAGGTGTGATGTGACGGTAGGTAGAGCTACAGGGGCTGGAATGAAGGTGGGCAGACTTGTGGAGGGCTGTGATGTAAAGGGGGCAGTGGGCACTGCTGTGCGGGGATGATGTGAAGAGAAGAGAGTGGTGGAGAAAACTATTGTCGGGGAGGGGTATAGAGGACACTGCTGTGAAGGGTGTCGCGCTTACCCCTAAACGCAGGTGGTCAGGCACTATTGCTGGCTTCCGTGTTCTTCATATATAGCAGCCCCTTTTCCCATAAGGCGAGCAGGCCTACTGGTACTCATTTGGCGCCAGGACTTATACAAAATGCTCTAGTGACTGGCTACCATGCCATGGCAGGCACAAACTGAGCAAAGCAAACAGGTACTTGCAGTTAGCGGACAGTCACTGTGGTTCAATGACAGTCCAGGTACAAGGCAGGCAAGGTTCAGAGTAGTCTAAGAATAAACCTCAAAAAGTCTATATATGGGCTATTGAAATACAATACTGTATTTATAAAACATATGCATTTATTACAAAATGATTTTTTTTTTTTGTATAATCAAGTTTATTAGTTTTTTTCAACCAAAGAAATACACATGACATACATAAGTTTACCAGAAGATTGTCGTTAAGCAGTACTAGCGACCTCGCAGGGTCTCTCTGGCTTCAAGGCCCCGGAGGGGTCTGTTAAACACATAAAACAAAGACACATATTATAATAAGGCGTGGGGGTGCCAACGGGCATCCCATAACATGGTGCCAACCAAGGAGGGTGGTAATTTCTGGGTCAATAATACAGGGTCCGGCCGTAACGCCAGCCGTTCCCCGAGGGCAAGGCCACCGGAGTCCCCGTGGACGGCCTCGCCCTATCGAGGCGAGACTGGTGGCCGTCCACGCGGGTTGCCACATCAGTAGGGGCCCTAGCCCGCGAGCCGAACAGGGGGGGGGGCCATGGGGCCTCCAACAAACCTCACCCTGCTACAACTCGCCCGCCCCGGGCACCCCACGTGAGGTCCTGGAGTTAGACTCGGGGCCAGCGGTGTCCCCTCAATACTCGGGGACGGCCCCACAGTCACCAGTGTCTGAAAAATCGGCCCTACCCTCGGCTCCTTGAGTAGCTCCTTGGTTGAGAGTGCAATCAGCAACAGAATATGTAAATCAACAGTTGTAAACAGGGAATAGGGATTGGGTAAGAAGGGAAACAGGGGGAGGAAAAGAGAGGGGATGAAATGGAAAGGGAGAGGGGGAAAAAGGGGGGAGTAAAAGAAGGACATACCAGGTTTACCTTCAAGCGTCCAAAAGGCTGCAAGTTACCCCTCGCCGGGCTCGGTGCCATGGTGATCAGTCCTCACTGGTTCTCTCTGGTCGCTGGGCATAGCCGGATTCAAGTGGGCAGGGGGTTGTTATGTGTACTTGCCAGCCTGCGGGCCTTGAGGGATGGGTCTGACAGTTCTAATAGAGCAGTGTCCAAACTTGACGGGACAAAAGTGGGGTCTGAGGTATATTCCGACCAGGGGGCCCATATGGTAGTGTATCTATCTCGTGTGTCGCGACAGGTCGCTATCCAGTCCTCTGCTTCCTTAACCACAGTCACCCCCGTGATCCAGTCTTCCCTCATAGGGATCCTGGATGTTTTCCAATGCAGTGGCACAAGGCGCCTTGCCGCATTAAGCAGATGAGGCAGCACATTTTTTTTGTATTGCTGAATGGGGATCGTGGGGATATGTAGCAGGAAGTGTTTCGGGGATAGGGGGATCTCCAGACCAGTCACTATTTTAATTTGTTCCCTTATGTCCTCCCAAAAGGGTTTGATCAAGGGGCAGTCCCACCAAATGTGGAGTAGTGTGCCTCTAAGTCCGCAGCCTCGCCAACATAGTGGCGAAGTAGAGGTATAGATATTTGCCAGGTCTGTTGGGACTCTGTACCACCGGGATAGAAGTTTAAAGTTCGTCTCCTGCGTCTGTGAGTCAATGGAAGACGAGTGGGTTAGTTGATATAGGTGGTCAAGCTGTGGCCCTGTGAAGGTCGTTCACAGATCAGACTCCCATCGCCTAACATAAGCGGGTTTAACTTGTGTTGCAGTGGAAGTGAGGAGTCGGTATAGTTCCGATACCATGTGCGTAATAGGAGCGTCCTCTGTGAACAACCTTTCAAAGGGGGTGAGCGTCAAGGGGTCTCTGATAGTGTGACCATGAATCTCGAAAAAGTGGTGTATCTGTCTATATTTCCAGAAGTTCATACGGGAGCCTTGTCTGCCTACCGGGAGTGTTTCGTAGCTTTGAAGTTTACCGTCTCTCATGAGTTTCCCACAGCTGGCGTTCCCATCATCCACCCACGGGTCAAAGAAGGACATTTGTTCTCCTGGGGGAAACCATCGGAAACCTCCCAGGGGGGCCAGCGGGGACACCGGGGGGGCCAAGCCGAACTCGGTATTGGCCTTGTCCCAGACGTTTAGAACATGGGTCGTCAGAGGTGAAGTTGTGTCCGACAACCCCCTGTGTTCCCGTGACAGCCATGGTGCGTAGGATAAATTCCTACCCGCCAGGCTTTTCTCAAGAGGCACCCAGACCTTGGTGTGGGTATGGAAGCGCCAGTTCAGGATCCTTTGCAGAGCTATTGCTCGGTAGTATTGTTTAACGTCGGGAACTCCCAGGCCTCCCGTGCGTTTTGAACGTCTCAGTATTCTGAGCGCTATTCTAGATTTACGTGCGTTCCAGATGAAAGCGATCATCATGCTAGAGATGCGGTCGAAAAATTGTTTGGGCAGGGGGATCGGAAGCATCTGTAAGTAAAAAAGGATGCGGGGCAGTACTGTCATCTTGATAATATTAACCCGACCCAGCCAGGTGAAAGCCGTACGCGTCCAGCGTTGTAGGTCACTTTTAACAGCCGTCAGTAATGGGGTATAGTTAGCAGTATACAAGGTGTCAAATTTATCTGTCAGTTGTATACCCAAGTATCGCAGGGATGTCTTGGCCCAGGTGAAGGGGAAGGAGGTCCGGAGACCACTGGCTACATGTGCAGGGAGGTTGATAGGGAGAATCTCGGACTTTGTCAAATTGATTTTGAAGTTGGACAAGGTCCCAAATAGCTTTAGCTCTTTCATTAGGTTGGGCAATGATATCAGCGGGTTTGATAGATGAAACAGGACATCATCTGCGTATGCAGAAAGCTTATGTTCTGCGTTACCTACTTGAAGGCCCTTGATATCTGGGTTAGCTCGGATGGTCCGGAGTAGGGGTTCCAGGACCAGGGCAAACAGGAGGGGTGACAATGGGCACCCCTGCCGTGTGCCATTTCTGATGGGAAATCTAGTGGATAAGGTGCCATTAACTTTGACTTGGGCGCAGGGTGTGGAGTATAACGCCAGGATCGTGGTCAGTGTGCGCGGGCCTAGGCCGATCGACCGCAGGACCTCCGTCATGTACGGCCAGTCCACGCGGTCGAAGGCCTTTTCGGCGTCAGTTGACAGGACAATATAAGGCGTGGGGTCTGGGCAAGTTCGGGCCCAGTGGATAAGTTGGACCGCTCTAAGGGAATTGTCTCTGGCCTCTCGGCCGACTATAAAGCCTGTTTGGTCAGGGTGTATGATGTTGGGCAGAAGATGTTTAAGCCTGTTTGCCAAAATTTTTGCTAGCAATTTAATGTCCAAATTGAGAAGGGAAATGGGGCGATAGCTCTGGGGGACAGTGGGATCCTTGCCCTCTTTCGGAATAACCGTTATGTGCGCCAATAAGGCTTCGGAGGGGATAGTCTTACCCTCTGCCAGGGAATTAAAATACTTACACATGGGCAATGCCAGGTGGGAAAGGAAAGTCGTATAGTACGGTTTAGTGAACCCGTCAGGACCTGGGCTTTTCCCGTTGGGCAAGGACCCCACTGTGGTCCCAATTTCATTAACGGTGATAGGGAGTTCCAATGTCGCAGTCTGATCGTCAGTGAGTGGGGGGAGGTTAGCCGAGTCAAGGTAAGTCCGGATCGTCTGTCGTCTGACGTCTTGTGTGTTGGGGGGTATGTCAGGGTTTAAATTGTAAAGACCTGTGTAGTAGTCCCTAAATCCTGAAGCTATTTTGGAAGAGTGGACCACCAATTCGTCCGACGAGGAGCGCAATTTCTGGACGTGAGATGTAGCATTTTGTTTTTTTATTGCACGTGCTAGCATCCGTCCACATTTGTTTCCATGTTCGTAATATTTATGGGCCACATACCGAAATTGCTTACGGGTTTGACGGTCAAGGAGGCGTAGGAAAAGCTCCCTTAGTTCCGTCAGTTCCTTTAGGGCCTCTGGGGTGCCGTTCGCCTTGTGTTGTAGTTCTGCCCTTCCCAGGGCAGTATGTACCCTGAGAAAGTCCGCACCCCTTTCCCGCTTGAGCCTCGCCCCCTGTGAAATCAGTTCCCCCCGAACCATCGCTTTGTGGGCTTCCCACACCAGACCGTCCTCCAGCCCGTCCGCCGAATTTTCGTCAAAGTAGTGTGACAATGTGTCCGACACTTTCTTCACCGCGACCGGGTCATCCAATAGGTTGTCATTTAACCGCCATGTCCAGGCTTTGTTCAAGCCTGCCGGCAAATCTAAGGCAACGGTGACCGGTGCATGATCCGATATGGATATGTTGCCAATGGCCGCGGTCTGAAGTAGGTCTAGTGTCCTGAGGTCCACATATATGTGGTCTATCCGAGTGTATACGTCGTGCACTTTGGAGTAGTAACTGAAGTCACGACCCGTTGGGTTTAGCGTACGCCAGCAATCTACCAATAGGTGAGATTGGAGTGTTTTCCGAAAGCGTCTTAGAAATGCGTAAGAGTGTGTGGTCTTCGTGTGGGAAGTATCCAAAAGGGGGTCTGGGCTGATGTTGAAGTCTCCTCCCAGGACCAGTCTGCCCTCCCTGAAGTCTGTCAGTCGGTCTAGAGTTGAGTCAAGAAAGGTGAGTTGGTCCGTGTTTGGGGCATAGATCGTTGCAAACGTGTACATCTGACCTGCAATGCTACCTTTAAGAAACACATATCTGCCCCGAGGGTCTATTTCGCTCCCTAGGGTCAAGAAGGGGCATGATTTGTGAATTGCTATGGCTGTCCCTCTAGATTTGGGTGTTGGTGAATTGCTAAGGAACCATTGGTTAAAGAGGTGGGTAGGTAGTCTGGGAAGGGATTGGGGCGTGAAGTGTGTCTCCTGTAGGAAGAGCACTTGTGTTTTTAAACGCTTTAGTTCCCACCACAGTTTACTGCGTTTGTGGGGGGAACAAAGCCCCCTAACATTGTATGTGCTTACCTTTAAGGATGCCATGGGAGAGATCGGGGGTCCACTAGTTCAGTTGGCTGATGTCGAGCCCGGCGAGGCGATCCAGCAGCTTGGCACACCTGGTATAGGTGGTCTAGAGAGAGCAAGAGTAGAGTCAAGAGCAAAGAGTAGGGGGTGAGGGGGAGGAAAACACAGAAGGTAAGTAACAGGTAGACAATTTGTACATCACAGTGGCCTTTGCCACTACATACACAGTCCGTACTAAAGGCCTTGTCCAGGGCCCTGTCCCCTATATGGGGAGAGGTTCCGGGAGTATAACCTGGGGTCCCAACTGGGACCATCACCCTAAGGAGGGTGGCCTACTGGGGATACGTGAGCCAACCTGGGGAATGGACGGGAATACTCCCAGCTCCGCCCACCTTGTCTAGCGTAGTGTGAAGGGGGGGAGAACCAGGGAGGGTATGTTCGCATGGGGAGGAACTGTCCGTTCTCCTCTGGGTGAGCCGAGCTCTACAATCTTGTTCCGGGCCATAGCAATGGGCATAGTCATGTTCAATAACCCGCAGTAAAAAAAGGGGGGGGCATGTCTGGTTGTAAAAGCAAATTGGGGGGCGGATAAAAGTGGCACGGTATAGAAACCGGTAAAAGAAAACAAGGGGGGGACAGATCAAAAAATTAAAGCATATATGGCCCTAGGGCCAGGGCAGTGGTGAGATCTTCAGCACAACAGTTAGGGGAATTGCTCCTATGGTAGCAGCTTGAATTGTAGTATCATTGTGCAGCAACGCCGGCTGTCGTTTCAAAAGGACGGGTTCATTGGGAGATCTGATGGGCGGCGGTTGCGGTCTCTTCTGCGATTCCTGCGAGAGGATGATTGCCATGGTTGGGGCTGTGGCAGGTTTAGCGTCGGTTGGTCTGTCCAGCCTCTCCAGTCAGGGAAGTCCACCGGATCCAAGCCGAGGGAATCTAAAAAGTTCGGGAGGTCATCTTTGGTGCGAAGTGTCACAGTCCTGCCTTCTTTAGTGGCTTGCAGGTAAAAGGGGAACCCCCAGCGATATGTCAGGCCTGCATCTTGGAGAGCTGTCAGCAGGGGGCGCAATGCTCTGCGCTGCATGAGAGTGCGCCTTGAAATGTCTTGGTAAAAAGCTAGATGGGCGCCATCAAAATCAAAGAAGGGTTTCCCTCTCATTTTCTGCATGATGTGGTCTTTTAGAGTATATTTGTGAAGTTTACAGATAATGTCTCTGGGGTTATTTACATCTTGGGAGGGGGGCTTCAGGGCCCTGTGCGCCCGGTCTATCTCAATAGTGGCTGTAGCCGGGAGGCCCAGGATTTCTTTAAAGACTCCTTCCAGGGTTGGGATAATGTCCCTGGCTCCTGTGGCTTCCGGCAGGCCGCGGACCCTAATATTGGCCCTGCGACTGCGGTTCTCCATATCGTCAATCTGGCACAGCAGGGCTTCTATTTGGTGATCTTGGGTAGTGCATTTATCTCTGAGCATGGAGATGACCGGCAGGGATTCTTCAAATTTTTGCTCCAGGGTCTCCAGCCTCCCCCCTAGATGTGCAGTATCGGCCCTGACCTGGGCTATCTCCTCTTTTAGGGCCCGTTCTACCCTGTCAGCAAACCGTTCCAGGTCTGCCTTAGTGGGGAGGGAGAAAATATGGCGCCGGACTTCCAGGTCATCCATAGGATCGGGGGCCTCACGATCGTCTCCCCTAAGCCTGGGGGAATCTTGGGAGCCCCGTGGGAGAGAGTCACTCACCGATTTTGGCGACGGGACCGGGGATTCCTCCAGGGCTTGCGACCTGGTGTGCAGCGAGGCCTTGGGTGTCTTTGCGGCCTTCGTCGCCGCCGCCATCTTTGGAGCCTCGCGGCTGCGTGTGCTGCTCCCGGCGAAAAAATCAAGCTGCCCTTGCTTGGTCCGGTCCGGTCTCGGCGGCTGGGAGGTGGACCGGTTCCGCTGTGACATTCTGGGCTGCGGATGGGGTAAGATTCTCCCTCCAGGCTATGATCTGTGCGGCGGTGGGATGGAGCTCAGGAGATGCACGTCCTCACTCCTCCATAGCCAGGACACGCCCCACAAAATGATTTTTAGTAAAATTCCAAATGGAAAATACAAAACATCACAACAATGATAATATCACATTACATAAAGAAATTTGATGTGAACAAGAAGTGGTAGTCCCCATTAGGGATGAGCTTTATGTTCAGGTCGAACATGAGTTTGACTCGAACATTGGCTGTTCGTGGCAAATTGGGGTGTTCGCGGCAAATTAGAATGGGAGAAATCTAAAGTGATGATTTTAAAGGTTAATATGCAAGTTATTGTCATAAAAAGTGTTTGGGGACCTGTGTCTATTCCAGCCAAGCCTATACCTGACTGTAAGCCATTCCTGGAGTGCGTGTTCAAAGACACTTCCAGGCAGGCGACTCAGTGAGTTGCAGTGCATTTTATATATATATATATATATATATATATATATATATATATATATATATATATATATATATATATATTTATATATTAGTCTAGCCAAGCCTATACCATTAGTCTAGCCAAGCCAAGCCATTCCTGGAGTGTGTGTTCAAAGACACTTTCAGGCAAGCATTTGACCGAGTAGACTGGAGATTTATGATGGATACACTACAAAGCATTGGCTTGGGCCCGAGATTCATGAGATGGGTTAATAATTTATATAAACATCCCACGGCCAAATCAAAATGTATCAATGCAAAAAAAGTTTTAAAACCTGAAGTTTTTTCGGGAGCAGTGATCTTAATAATGCTTAAAGTGAAACAATAAAAGTGAAATATTCCTTTAAATTTCGTACCTAGGGAGGGCGTATGTCTGTGAAGTAGCGCTTGTTTCCCGTGCTTAGAACTGTCCCTGCACAAAATGTAATTTCTGAAGGAAAAATAAGTCATTTAATGACTCCCGGCAATACAGAGAAAAGTCATTCATAAAAGAAAAATGCGTGGGGGTCCCCCCAAATTCAATTTCCAGGCCCTTCAGGTCTGGTATGGATATTAAGGGGAACTCTGCATTAGATTAAAAAAAATGACGTGGGGTTCCCCCCAAATATCAATTCCAGACCCTTTATCCGAGCACGCAACCTGGTAGGCCGCAGGAAAAGAGGGGGGACGAGAGAGCTCCCCCCTCCTGAACCGTACCAGGCCACAGGCCACAAGCCCTCAACATTGGGAGGATGCTTTGGGGGTCATGTTTATGGGGACAAGGGCCTCATCCCCAAAACATTGTGGGGGTCTGCGGGCGGGGGGCTTATCGGAATCTGGAAGACCTCTTTAACAAAGGGGACCCCCAAATCCCCCCTATGTGAATTGGTAATGGGGTACATTGTACCTTTACCATTTCACAAAAAAAGTGTAACAATTGTAAAAAAAAAAAAAACAGAAACCGTTGGGAAAGTCCTTTATTAAAAAAAAAAAGATTCCATTGGTGGTTATCCACTCTCGGTCTCGGCTCCAATGCTGTCGGTATCCTGTGACGGGTGATCTCCTCTTCATCCAGGATCCAGCGATGAGTTTACATCATCAGTATTATGATAACTCACAGGCAGCAGGCACTCTATCATGGCTTCTGGGTGCTGATTTTGTTATGTGACACACTGTGACAGAGCCAGCCAGAGCCATTATAGAGTGCCTGCTGCCCGTGAGTTATGATACCATTCATTATGCCAGAGAGGCACTGGCAGCCCCACGATCGGATCCGATTCCCCTCTGTTCCTGCTGCTGGACATCGTCAGCTGCCTCTCTCTGCCCATCGCCGCATGCCCCACAGCCTCTCAAGTCTCACTCTCCGGGCCCCGGCTACTGGAGGAAGATCACTACACTTGAGCCAAGGCAGAGGAACATGCGAGCGGAGCTGAATGGGCATGCGCCCAAAACTGAACAAATGGCCCCTCCGCTCTGAGCATATGATCATCAGAAAGGGGCACAATTGTATTCAATCGCTTCATAAGTTAAATCCCACACCCTGTCCAAGTAGGAAACCATGCCCAGGCCTGGTCGAAGTTGGTGAACAATTCCCTTCTAGCTTTTCCTGCCATTCTTACCTTCTCTCGCGCCATCAGATCATCCGCAATGTAAGATGCTGGGACAAGTTTTATCAGTACGCATGAACCTCTTGCATTAGGGGGAATTGCCTTATAAGCTGAAGTACCGCATAAGAAGTAGTAGGGGCCAGTCAGAGTCACACAGGGGGAATCACTCTGATGGTTACGTGCATTGATTAGTAACAGGATAGACTGGGGGATTGCTTCCTCGGTCTGAACGTCACACCCTTCCTTCCAACAGATGTAATCTGGTCTATTAGAAAACAGGGGTTTTGTTGGTTAGATTAACTGTTATACCTTCTTTACAGGTGGTGGACCCTACGAAGTTATCCCCTCTACCAAAACTAAAGTTGAAGCACACTTGTGGGCTACCTAGTTGTCCCTATACCCATACTGGTTTTGTGCGGGAGGGGCAAAAGCCAGAGCTAATGTTTTAACTATAACTAATTTTACCCTCTAGGAATGTATCGTTACGTTCTTTTGACAAGTGTCTGTTTGGGGTCTTTATTAGTTTTTCGAATTTCCTCATACCAATACGGACATCGTATATAGCATGTACTGCTGCCATTGCCGGGGCATCAAGGCTTGGTGGGGGTTTGGAGCATACCCAGCAGTTGGTCCTGTTCGCCATTTTTGCCAGCTGGAGGTGCATTTTAAACAACAAGTTGGGATGCTTTTTATCATTACCCTTGCTAAAATACACTAAACTAAAACTATAAATAAAGAAGATACTCCTCATTCTTTGAGGTAGTTAAGCAGCTTCTTGAAGTGACTGGCGTGGATCCAGTTGTCTCGTCCTTCAAGCTTTAGTGAGGTTGGCGTGGTCAGCTAAACCTGGAATGGTCCGATGTATCTCGACTCTATTCCTATCCTCTGGTGTTTTTTTAAGACAACCCAGTCACCTGGTTGGATAGAATGTAAACCGATTATTGAGTGAGGGTCTGGAAGGGACTCATGAACCCTGTGGTGGATTTTTTGGAGCTCCCGTTGCAGTGACTGCACATACCCCGTCAGCTGAGAATGTAAAGACGACTAAGCTGCTGGGGGAAAGTACAGCCCTGTTTTTGGTTGACTTCCGAACAAAACCTCATGGAGATAACCTGTGAGGTTGTCTAGGTGCATTTCTGATGGAGTGGAGAGCTATGGGGAGACATTCAGGCCATGGTTTTCCAGTATCAGCTATTATTTTAGAGATTTTTCAACCTTACCACTACTTTGGGGCTGATAAGGGGGCGTGTAATCCCTGATTGATATGGAGGGCTTTGCATACTTCTGCAAATATCTAACCAGTGAAGTGGGAGCCTCAATCTGACTCAATCGTTTCAGGTAGGCCCCAGAAACACACCATTTTGGATAGAATCTTCTTGGCTGTGGTGGTGGCGTTGGCTTTCTTTTTTTTTTTTAACCACTTCAGCTTTTACCAAATTCTAGAGACCAGCTCATGATTCGATGCTTCTTACGTCTCTGTTTGCGGTTTGCATCATATGTGGTATTTTTGTGCAGCCAGAAGAAAGCAAAGATATCTCTGGCTTCTGATATGCTTGAAATAACGATTTGATTTTTTTTTTATATATATAATCGTGTGCAATACATATATGTGTCGCCTTCCCGCTAGGGTACTGGGATCTTGCCCATGCTCCTTTATTTTCTACCCCCCAGCTGGGATGGCCGAAACATCACTCGCGTATGAAACATTTATCCCCCCCCACCTCCCCCCTCCCCCTCGTGGCTCCCAGAAATTTTATGCGTTTCCGTATAGGGGATATCTATAGAATTGACAATAGTATGTAGGATTTTTTATTTAAAAATGACTGTTAAGGAATCAAACTTTGTTTCAGGTCTACTTGTATATGCTATATTCTCAGTGTAATGAGAATTAGGAACTTCTCAATCTCTCTACATAGCTCCATGTTTTTTTGTACTCCTTCCATTTTTTCCATTTGTCCTTGAAGTCACTGTTTGTCTCTGAAAGACTTTCCTTTAGCTCTTCCAACCTATAAGTTTCCTCCACTGCGTCTATCCAGTTCCAAATATGTGGGCTTTCAGTTTCCTGCCACTTTTTTGGTATAAGTCTCATGGCTGCATTTAGCAGGTGAGGTAGTAGGGACTGCTTATATTTTTTAATACCCTCTTGACTACCGTGGAAAAGCACTACCCAGGGGTCTTTCTTTATCTCCTTACCCGTGATCTCTTTTATTTGGCTTAATATTGTGTTCCAGTAGTTTTGAATTTTCGGGCATGTCCACCATAGATGTGCCATAGTTCCTCTATCTGGGCATCCACGTCAACACTCCGCTGAGCCTGCTTTAAAGTTATTAGATTTATCGGGGGGGCGTTGGCTTTCTAAACTGGCCATGCCTCTGGCCAACCTGAAAACATATCTACACAGACCAAAACGTGTTTGTAAGGCCCACTCCTTGGCAACGTAATGTAGTCTATCTGAATGCGCTGAAACGGATATTCTGGTCGGGGGAATGTCGTTTGGGTACCGTCCTACTTGGGTTGTGCAATGCGCAAACCAGGCAGGCTGCTGCAAAATTAGCAGCTGCAGTAGTAAATCCAGGGGCGATCCAATGCTCATCCACCTGCGCACACATAAGCATCTTTGACTGATGCCCTGGATAATGAGCTGAATGGACCATCATTGGAAAAAGTGATCTTGGCAAGCACCATTTATTACCAAGACCCCAGATGTCATCTGGACCTCTCATGGCACCTAGTGCTGTCCATTTCCTCTTTTCCTGTAATTCTACTTACAGGGCCGGCCTTAGGCCTTTAGGCGCCCTGTGCGAGAAAGCTTTACAGCGCCCCTAGTGACCACGCCCCTCGGTAACCACGCCCCTCAGTAACCACACCCTTTCAGTGTCCACACCCATTTCTACAAAACCGACTCCATTTAAAGCATTCCATTCCGTTCCCAAAAAACAGATTACAAGCTATGATAAAAATACAACTTTTATTCACATGGTATAATAACGCCACATATACTGTATATTACACGCTATAATAACGCTGCCTATACTATAATTTTCACACAGTATAATAACACCACCTATACTGCAAATCACATGGTATAATAACGCCACATATAAAGTAAATCACATGGTATAATACCACTACCTGTAAATTTACAATCAAATATCAAACATAATTACCATAAAGTATTTTTTAACTTTTGAATTTACTGTTCCTTTAAGAAACACCCTATTTAAATAATAAAATACAAAACAGACATTAAGAAGTACACTGCACTTATAAAAAAAAAATTTGCTTACAGAAAAAAGTTTTTACATCTGCTGCCTGTCTCTATGGATTCTTGAGCTCCTTTGTCTTCTCAGTGTGCATGGCATATGAGCTCCTGCTCCTCATCCCTGCTCCTCATAGCAAAGCAAGGACAGCCGCCCACGCCGTCTTTCCGTCAGAACCCGCCTGTTGCCTGCCAGGCATACCTAGAGCATTTGGCACCCGGGGCAGATCCTATATCTGCCCCCCCACGGCACTGTGCCCCCTGCATCCTTCAATATCTCTGTCACTACTGTGTACCCCTCTCCACAACTGCACCCAGAGGGGTGCAGAGGGGTGCAGAGGGGTGCAGGGTGCTGTGTAATGTAGAGACATTACACAGCACCCTGCATCTCTGGACCCCTTTACATTACAAAGCACCCTGCACCTCTGGACCCCTTTACATTTCACAGCACCCTGCACCTCTGGATCCCTTTACATTTCACAGCTACCTGCACCTCTTGGCCCCTTTAAATTACACAGCTCCCTGCACCTCTGGACCCCTTTACATTACACAGCACCCTGCACCTCTGGGCCCCTTTACATTACACAGCACCCTGCACCTCTGGACCCCTTTACATTACACAGCACCCTGCACCCCTTTACATTACACAGCACCCTGCACCTCTGGGCCCCTTTACATTACACAGCACCCTGCACCTCTGGACCCCTTTACATTACACAGCACCCTGCACTTCTGGGTCCTTTTACATTACACACCACCCTGCACTTCTGGGTCCTTTTACATTACACAGCATCCTGCACCTCTGGACCCCTTTACATTACACTGCACCCTGCACCTCTGCCCCCTTTACATTACACAGCACCCTGTACCTCTGGACCCCTTTACATTTCACAGCACCTTGCACCTCTGGACCCCTTTACATTACACTTCACCCTGCACCTCTTGGCCCCTTTACATTACACAGCACCCTGCACCTCTGGGCCCCTTTACATTACACAGCACCCTGCACCTCTGGACCCCTTTACATTATACAGCTACCTGCACCTCTTGGCCCCTTTAAATTACACAGCTCCCTGCACCTCTGGACCCCTTTACATTACACAGCACCCTGCACCTCTGGGCCCCTTTACATTACACAGCACCCTGCACCTCTGGACCCCTTTACATTACACAGCACCCTGCACCCCTTTACATTACACAGCACCCTGCACCTCTGGGCCCCTTTACATTACACAGCACCCTGCACCTCTGGACCCCTTTACATTACACAGCACCCTGCACTTCTGGGTCCTTTTACATTACACACCACCCTGCACTTCTGGGTCCTTTTACATTACACAGCATCCTGCACCTCTGGACCCCTTTACATTACACTGCACCCTGCACCTCTGCCCCCCTTTACATTACACAGCACCCTGTACCTCTGGACCCCTTTACATTTCACAGCACCTTGCACCTCTGGACCCCTTTACATTACACTTCACCCTGCACCTCTTGGCCCCTTTACATTACACAGCACCCTGCACCTCTGGGCCCCTTTACATTACACAGCACCCTGCACCTCTGGACCCCTTTACATTACACAGCACCCTGCACTTCTGGCCCCCTTTACATTACACAGCACCCTGCACCCCTTTACATTACACAGCACCCTGCACCTCTGGACCCCTTTACATTACACTGCACCCTGCACCTCTGGCCCCCTTTACATTACACAGCACCCTGCACCTCTGGACCCCTTTACATTTCACAGCACCTTGCACCCCTTTACATTACACTGCACCCTGCACCTCTGGACCCCTTTACATTACACAGCTCCCTGCACCTCTGGGCCACTTTACATTACACAGCACCCTGCACCTCTAGGCCCCTTTACATTACACAGCACCCTGCATCTCTTTACATTACACAACACCCTGCACCTCTGGGCCCCTTTACATTACACTAAAGTAAGAAAGTGTGAAGGTCGTGGCGCTGTCTCAGCTGAAGGCTAATTATACCGAATGTGTGATACAGTAATAACTTGTATGTGATCCAAGGTATAAACTAGTGAATAGTGGATCTAATCAATAGAAGTGCCTAAGTATACTTCATGTATAAAGGATAAAATAGTGTGTGTATATGACACTCAGACAAGAGTATGCTGTGCAGAAGAGAATAGTGTGCACCAAATAACTACGGTAGAAATAGTGCAGAGTGTAATGTGACACTCAATCACGGCTAATAATGTAACACTAAGTGGCACCAAGTGCACTAGGTGAATAACCAATACAAATAATATAAATAAAAATAAGCAATAAGTGTTAAGTAATCAGTAGCCGCCTGTCAGCAGTATAAAGATTTACATTTATTCCCATTATTACCATATTTTCCATACAATCTGATCCTAAGCGCGGTACTCCCTATTATCATTCTACTCTCATACCTTTTGGTGGATTTCACTGCTGCTATGGAACTGTTTGGCTATATGAGTAATAGAAACATAGACGTTGGGGGTATCTTCAGTCAGGAAGAGATTATCAACAGACAGGATATGCAAGGGTTGGTTAAACAGTTGAGACATACAATGGAGAAACAACTGAGAGTATGGTGGGACATCGCCACCTTAGAAACATATATAAAAGAAAAAATGACCCCAAGGAGGTTACAATGGGACGTACACCCAAATGACAATGTCGAGGATGCTGTGCTTATGAACGAGTGGTATTGTTTCTTTAATACATGCGAGAATGAACTCCTGCACAATATCGTAAAGAGGAGGAAGTTTAAACTCAAAGCAATAGAAAAAAGCATTACAGAAATACAGAATCGGTTGACACCATTTGCAAGCCAGCAAGATTATAAGGACAAAACTAAGGAATTGCAGGATGTGATTAAAAAATACGATAGTGATATCCAGATCAAGAAACAAAAGAAATTTAAAAGGGACGTTCTTGATTATAAAAACATGCAGGTATACAAGTGGCAAGCCTCCATGGAAGAACCTACTGAAGGCCTTGATGATACCCTTATGGATGAAAGTGAACCCGCATTAATGGCTAACGATGATGGGGTTACTTCTAGGTACCCCACCAACCAGGCAGCAACTAATGGGCCTGGAGAGCCCCCGCCGGGTCCAGCTCGCACACCTAGATGGCAGCAGGGGAGACCTGAGAAAAGAAGGGTTAGATATCAAGATAATGAATACTATAGGAGTCCTAATCCACCTAGATGGAGGTCACATAGCCGCAACAGGAACTCCCCAGGAAAAGACTACTATCCGAATGACTCACATTATAACCAAGGAAGAAATAATGGGGAAAATAGGGATTTTCACAGGGGAGGTCCCAACATCCGACCACCAGGAAGATGGAGACCGAGAACAGGCTATGGGAACCCAGGCTGAAGAGGGACGAATGGCAGCCGAGGGGCTACCCATGGAAGACCACCAGGGAGAGGAGAAAATCAAAGAAATCAAGCCTATCAGGGACAGGGACCCTACCCCACCGCATGGACCAACAGATTGTACAACCAGGACAAAGAAACAGAGCCCACCCAAAGAGAAAGCGCACCAGAGGGTGCAGGGGAGGGCAGAAGAAAACGCCCAAGGCAATACTAGGCAAAGGCATTTTCAATCTCAGCGATATCCAACTAACTAAGGAAGAAATACAAATCCTGGATTTAGGTTTAAAATATGCCCCGGAAAAAGCATTAGATCAATTTGAGGTCTTTATTGACCTCCAAAAATTCCTTAGAAAATTGAACCTGCGCAAATTCTTTTTGAATAATAAAGACGAAGCTACAACGGAAATATCAGAATACACTCAAACCAACCTGAGGAACAATTCCACGTTTAATCCCAACACACCAGGCAACCAGTGTATAGGAGCTTTTAAGAAGATGGTGGACCTTAGGAAACTGCAGAGAAAATTTTAAAATAAAAACAAGAACGTGTGGAAAACCATTAAGGAAATCGGCAGTAGAAATGAGGTCATAATTAGACCGGCGGATAAGGGAGGTGGTCTCGTTATCCTTAATAAAGCGGATTATGAAGAGGAGATGGAAAACCTGCTTAGAGTTGAAAATACCTATAAAAAGTTAAAGGGAAACCCCAAAATACGGTTCAATAAAAAACTTGAGAAATTCGTCAAGAAGGGTAAAGCCATGGGGATACTGAACAAAAATGAAGCTGACTACTTAGTGTCCACTCTACAAAAACACCGGTCATCTATTACACCCCGAAGATACACAAGAGATTAGATAAACCCCCCGGTAGACCCATAATCAGTGGGATTAACTCTATCTTTTCCCGTTTAGGAGAGTACCTTGATACTTACCTACAACCAATTGTAAAGGAGGGAAGATCACACCTCCGTGACAGTCTGCAACTGTCCCACCCTGCACCTCCCACTTGCAATATGTGGGAAGAACCACCCGACCCTTGAAAGTAAGAATCCGAGAGCACATCAATAGGATCAAAACAGGTTTTCCTAAACACCATCTCTCACGCCACTTTAAAGAATTCCATCAACAAGACCCTACGGGTCTGATTTTCTACGGCATCGATGTAGACAAGGATAATTGGAGGGGTGGGAATAAGACAACTGCCATTTCCCAAAACGAGACCGGCTGGATTTACCGTTTGGGGTCTCTGGCACCCTTTGGGTTGAACAAGGATATCGATTTGAACTGTTTCTTGGCCAACCCGTAAATAGGGGCAATCCTAGATATCCACATACACATATGCTAGCTGTTCCAACTAGGGTATTATGCTAGGGGATCCCTTATGGGCCCATTCTGCTGCACCCCACATATTTTATATACTATCTTATCAACCTTCATGGTATCTATGTTGGATAATTTATTTTTTTATTTTTTTATTATACTATACCCCCCCCCTTTTTTGCACATCTCCTATGAGGGAGATACTTATTATCTGATATACTATAGAGATCATTGACACCCCTCAGACTAGCACTAGGGACGTGCAACTAGGGGGTACCACTTTGTATTAATTACTCCATCTCTATAAAATATTCCTCTGTGTATATCCACAGATTTTCTACTAGCCAAGTGGTTTAGCTATAATAAATTAAGGTATGCTCCACCTGCCGCATCCCTATAGGGACATGTTATCCCCTATTTTGGGAGACCTTCAATTACTGACAGAAACCACTGTTCTCAGGTCTCTGCCTTATCTACTCTCCATTTCTATATCTATTCTTAGGCTCCTCCCCATGCTATCAGCCTTTTTTTAGTTTCATTTTGTACTTATAGGCACACTTACTTAGGTCTAACTTGAATATGTTGAACCGTCTAGTTCCTATACGCTTGCTTATTTACTATATTTCCAGTGACACTGAGTCATTATGCATATTCTCTGCCTTTTGTATGTTAATCTAGCAACATCTATGTCCTCCCTATTTAGTTATTCATTTAACGGAATATATCAAACCGCTTCCAGGGGTGTCAATGCGGGGCACGCTCGGGGTGCCCCTGCTTAGATATGGAAGTTCACGTGCCTCCCATATCTTACCTTTTGTTCAGAGACTACCTCTGTCCAATACAACTGATATTCAACCTATTTTCGCCCATTCATGTAGGGTTAGCAATGCTGGTCATACGGTATTTTTTCATATATTTGGATGCTTATATGCTTCATGGCATTATATTCACATATCTTTATATCATGACCTGACACTCTACTCATATACCTGTTTAGATTCTTCTTATAGTGTCTGGTATAATGTACCACCCATATGGGTGACACGTAAACATACAGTTTACTATCTATTTCTCTTTAGCTTACCATTACACCTGTTGAGGTTCTTTTTTACACTGTCTGGTATAATGCATTACCCATGCGGGCTACACGTAGACACCTAGTTTACTTTTTACTTTTCATTTCACCAGTAAACCTAGCCCGATACTGTATTAAACCCCATTGACTAATTCTATTAAGTATGTCTCTTCAAATAAGCGTTAACATGTAAACAAGGGACGCCCAATGAGTCACTCCAAATTAGCCCGATTAGATGGGGATTTCCCTATAAATTCCTGGATTGGCTATCACTGTATAGTGGGAGGGCCGTTTCCATGATGACGCTTGCTATTTAAACTACAAGCCGTGGTATGCGTGTACCCGCTTCAGAAGACGTAATCCTAACGAAACGTGCGTAAAGCGGATACACGCACACCCACACGCACTTCCGGGTTAACCAGCTGACTATCAGTGGAACGCACGCCGTTCCCAGGCTGGAGCTGACATCTTTCACCGGCTACGAGTGCTGTGCTGGGAGGTCTGCTATCGGTCAGATATCTGTCTACCTGTCTTTGTTTTTATTTGTTTTATTTTAACCATTTTATCGGAACCCTGATTCCAATTTTGATTTTATTTTTGTATTTACCTGCTTTTTGTGCACGCCATCACTAGTGGCAGTGCGAATAAAATACCCTAGTTTTTGAACATACTAAGCTATGTGAGATTGTTTTTTCCCTGGAGGACCTTGGACAACTAAAAGGATCTGAGCCACCTGGACCAGAATACCCATCCAGAGGACCCAAGGAGGTGAAAGTCGAGCTGAGGAGCAGCTGGAGACTCTGGGCCAGATTCACGTAGCTCAGCGAATCTATAGATCCGCTCGATCTACGTGAATTAAGATCCGCTCCCGCAAGTTTAGGAGGCAAGTGGCTAATTCACAAACCACTTACCTCCAAACTTGCGACGGCGGATCCTAAATCCCCCGGCGGAATTCAAATTCCGCGGCTAGGGGAGTGTACTATTTAAATCAGGCGCGTTCCCGCGCCGATTTAAATGCGCATGCGCCGTCCGGGGAATTTCCTGGCGTGCATTGCTCCCACTGACGTCGCTAGGGCGTCAGTGGTTTTGACGCTTACGTAAACGACGTCCATCCGTATTCTAGAACGACTTACGCAAACGACGTTAAAAAATTTCAATTCGACGCGGGAACGTCGGCTATACTTAACATTGGCTGCACCTGATGAAAGCAGGGGTAAGTATACGGCAGGTACGCCGCTACGGAAACGTCGTAAGAAGACTGCGTCGGGTCCGTGTACGTTCGTGAATTTGCGTATCTCGCTGATTTACATATTATTTATCGTAAATCAGCGGGAACGCCCCCGGCGCCATTTTTAAATCGAAATAAAGATCCGACAGTGTAACACAGTTACACCTGTCAGATCTAAGCCCTATCTATGCGTATCTGATTTTATGGATCAGGCGCATAGATAGGACCAGTGTAAGTCAGAGATACGATGGTGTATCTGTAGATACACCGTCATATCTCTTTGTGAATCTGGCCCTCTATATACATGCACTTTACCCCTGCAGGGGTGAGTGCCTCTGGTGAGTGGGGACCCAGGAGGGGGAGCACCGGAATCACTGCGTGAACCTTCACAACTGTATACTCTGATCACTCACCCAGATTGGGTGCACCCGTTCATGAACAATCTCACACATTTCTGATATTTGATCAATTATATGTGGACTGCTGACCAATTTTTGGATTTATCATTTATTGGACTATTTTATTATTTTTGGTACATTTAATATGGGCTGTTCACCTATGTACTGCCGTTTTTGATTCAGCATCTTTATACTGCTGACAGGCGGCTATTGATTACTTAACACTTATTGCTTATTTTTATTTATATTATTTGTATTGGTTATTCACCTAGTGCACTTGGTGCCACTCAGGCCCCATACTCACGACCAAACATGTCTGCTGAAACTGGCCCGCAGGCCAGTTTCAGCAGACATGTTTGGTCGTGTGTGGGCGCGAGCGGGCCGAATTCCAGCAAACATTTGCCCGCCGGGCCTTTTCCCAGCAGACAAATATTCCTGGACTTGTTTTAAAACAGCCCGCTGGAATTCAGCCCGCTCGGACATGTACGGTCGTCAGTACAGACCTACCGTACATGTCCAGGCGCCCGCCGTCCCTCGCATGCGTCGAATGACTTCGACGCATGCGTGGAAGCATTTTAAAGGCTGGCCGCCCACGTCGCCGCGTCATTGTCGCGGCGACACCGCGTCATCGACGCGGCGACACCGCGGACACGCCCCGCGTATTGTTTACGCGCGGACTTCTGTACGATGGTGTGTACAACCATCGTACAGAAGCCCTCTGGCAGACATGTATGGTGAAAACGGTCCGACGGACCGCTTTCACCATACATGTTTGTCCGTGTGTACCCGGCCTCAGTGTTACATTATTAGCCGTGATTGAGTGTCACATTACACTCTGCACTATTTCTAGTTATTTGGTGCACACTATTCTCTTCTGCACAGCATACTCTTGTCTGAGTGTCATATACACACACTATTTTATCCTTTATACATGAAGTATACTTAGGCACTTCTATTGATTAGATCCACTATTCACTAGTTTATACCTTGGATCACATACAAGTTATTACTGTATCACACATTCGGTATAATTAGCCTTCAGCTGAGACAGCGCCACGACCTCCACACTTTCTTACTTTACCTTTGTGTCCTCTAGGGGATCACTCATCGGGGGGGCTGCAGTCTCTATTTTGATTATATTGGTTTAAATTTATTCCCATTATTACCATATTTTCCATACAATCTGATCCTAAGCGCGGTACTCCCTATTATCATCCTTTACATTACACAGCACCCTGCACCTCTGGACCCCGTTACATTACACAGCACCCTGCACCTCTGGACCCCTTTACATTACATAGCACCCTGCATCTCTTGACCCCTATACATTACACAGCACCCTGCACCCCTTTACATTACACAGCCCCCCACAGCTCTAGACACCTGTATGTTACACAGACACCCCCTACAGTGCAGACCCCCCCTACAGTGCAGACCCCCCTTACAATACAGACCCACCCCTACAGTGCAGACCCCCCTCACCTACAATACAGACCCCTCCTTACAATACAGAACCCCCTCTACAATACAGATTCACCCCTAAAGAGCAGACCCCCCTACAATACATACCCCCTCCTACAATACAGACCCCCTCCACAATACAAAACCCTCCTCCTACAATACAGACCCCCCCTACAATACAGAACCCCCCTACAATACAGAACCCCCTTTACAGTGCCGACCCCCCTACAATACAATACCCCCCCTACAATACAGAACCCCCCTACTGTGCCGACCCCCCCTACTGTGCCGACCCCCCCTACAATACAGACCCCCCTTACAATACATAACCCCCCTACAGTGCCGACCCCCCTACAATACAGAACCCCCCTACAATACAGACTACAGTGCAGACCCCCCTTACAATACAGACCCACCCCTACAGTGCAGACCCCCTCACCTACAATACAGACCCCTCCTTACAATACAGAACCCCCTCTACAATACAGATTCACCCCTAAAGAGCAGACCCCCCTACAATACAGAACCCCCCCTCCTACAATACAGACCCCCCACAATACAGAACCCCCCTACAATACAGAACCCCCCCTACAATACAGACCCCCCCTACAGTGCCGACCCCCCTACAATACAGAACCCCCCTACAATACAGAACCCCCCCATTGCCGACCCCCCTACAATACAGACCGCCCCCTACAATACAGAACCCCCCTACAATACAGACCCCCCTACAATACAGAACCCCCCCTAAAATACTGAACCCCCCCTACAGTGCCGACCCCACTACAACACAGAACCCCCCCTACAATACAGACCCCCCCTACAATACAGAACCCCCTCTACAGTGCCGACCATCCTACAATACAGACCCCCCTACAACACAGAACCCCCCACAGTTCCGACCCCCCTACAATACAGAACCCCCCCTTCAGACCCCTAAAGCAGGCTCAGATAATGTGCTTGCCGCGTGCTGCACACACACAGCACAGTGCAGAAAGGGGGAGGCAGCTTCACTGCTCGGCTGCGTGACTGTGAGACAGTCACAGGCAGCCAAGACTCATCAGACCTGCGGCGCTGTCACAGAGAAGGGGGATCATTGCGGATGTGCCGACGGCTCACTCGGGTGCCGCTTGCACAGCCTCCCTCCCCCCGCAAAGCCAGGCGCATGTCGCCATGCCGCCCAAGGTCCTCTTCGGTCATGGGGGGGGGGGGCGCCGGCATGCCCCCGCCCACTACTTAGTACGTGGGCGATATTAAAGAATTTGTGCCGGTCGCCAGGCACCCATGTTGCTATGGCTCCCTGTGCGACCGCACATCCCGCACACCCCAAAGGCTGGCCCTGACCACAGGCAGGGGATCATTCTGCAAGTATTTTCATGTGGTGTACTGTCTGTGTCCTCTGCACAGTGTGCACCTAAAGCTACGTCAATAGATTTTCTGGTGTTCTCATATTAATTCCTACAGGCAGGGATCTGTTCATGTTAACACCACAGGCAGGGGATCATTCTGCAAGTATTTTCACGTGGTGTACTGTGTACTCTGCACAGTGTGCACCTAAAGCTACGTGGTGTGTGTACTGTCTGTGTCCTCTGCACAGTGTGCACCTAAAGCTACGTCAATAGATTTGCTGGTGTTCTCATATTAATTCCTACAGGCAGGGATCTGCTCATGTTAACACCACAGGCAGGGGATCATTCTGCAAGTATTTTCACGTGGTGTACTCTGCACAGTGTGCACCTAAAGCTACGTGGTGTGTGTACTGTCTGTGTCCTCTGCACAGTGTGCACAGTGTGCACCTAAAGCTACGTAAAGCTGGTGTTCTCATACTAATTCCTACAGGCAGAGATCTGCTCATATTAATACCACAGGCAGGGGATCATTCTGCAAGTATTTTTACGTGGTGTACTGTCTGTGTCCTCTGCACAGTGTGCACCTAAAGCTACGTCAATAGATTTGCTGGTGTTCTCATATTAATTCCTACAGGCAGGGATCTGCTCATATTAATACCACAGGCAGGGGATCATTCTGCAAGTATTTTCAAATGATGTACTGTGTCCTTTGCACAGTGTGCACCTAAAGCTACGTGGTGTGTGTACTGTCTGTGTCCTCTGCACAGTGTGCACCTAAAGCTACGTAAAGCTGGTGTTCTCATATTAATTCCTACAGGCAGAGATCTGCTCATATTAATACCACAGGCAGGGGATCATTCTGCAAGTATTTTCACGTGGTGTACTGTCTGTGTCCTCTGCACAGTGTGCACCTAAAGCTACGTCAATAGATTTGCTGGTGTTTCTCATATTAATTCTTACAGGCAGGGATCTGCTAATATTAATACCATAGGCAGGGGATCATTCTGCAAGTATTTCCACGTGGTGTACTGTCTGTGTCCTCTGAACAGTGTGCACCTAAAGCTACGTGGTGTGTGTACTGTCTATGCCCTCTGCACAGTGTGCACCTAAAGCTACGCAATGCTGGTGTTCTCATATAAATTCCTACAGGCAGAGATCTGTTCATATTAATACCACAGGCAGGGATTAGCAGGTATTGTCAGTAGTTGTGCAGCTACATCTCCCTGCAGGCCATTAGTATGTCTGGCAGGACAACAAGTAGAGGCAGAGAGTCACAAGCCGATAAAAGAGGGCAAGCAGGCTCTGCGTCTAGAGGCAACAGTGCTGGTCGTGGACACGGTGCATCCTCATCAGCACGTGGCCGTGGGACACGCTCGTCTATTTTTTCGACAGCTGGCCGTGTTGAGCCGCAACATGCCAAAGACTTGGTAGAGTGGATGACCAAGCTGTCCTTATCCTCCTCATCCTCTCTCACCCAGGCTTAGGGTACTTTGTCTGGCAAAGCAGCTGCCAATGCGGCCTCTTCCCTCTGCTCAATGGCATCAGTCACTCCTTCCCTAGCCCCATCATGTCCTCCTGAGGAGTCCCCCGAACTGTTTGACCACAGTGTTGGGTACATGCTGAAGGAGGATGCGCAGCGTTTTGAAGGCTCTGATGATGGTACACAGCTAGAGGAAGGCAGTAACGTGAGCCCAGAGAGAGGGGGTGCCCAAGAAGGACAGCAATCTGGCAGTCATGTTCCCCCAGCTGCAGCATACTGCCAGGTTTTCTACAGTGATGAGGAGGGAGGGGATGATGAGGTCACTGACTCCACGTGGGTGCCTGATAGGAGAGAGGAGGCACATCTCCAACGAGGAAGGTTAAGGGCAGCACACCGACTGCATCACAATGCAGAGCTACACATGTGCAGGGCGCTGCTGTCTCTCAGCGTTATTCCAAAAGTTCTTTGGTTTGGGAATTTTTTGAGACGAGTGCATCAGAACGCACTGCTGCTATTTGCAACATATGTCGCAAGCGTATCTCGCGTGGCCAAAACATCACACGCTTGGGGACCACATGCTTGACCAGACATATTTCGACCTGCCATGCAGTTTGTTGGCAAGCGTACCTCAAATACCCACACCAAAGAACAAAGCAGACCTCTCCTTGCTCCTCATCAGCTGGGTTCTCCAACCCCACTATACCCTCAGTCCTCACTGAACCCTGCACTGATAGGACTGAAGGTGTAGAATTAGGTGTGTCACAGCCAAGTACTTGTGGGCAATCTACTATCGGTACACCAACGTCAGATTGTACCAGACAAATTTCCCTGCCCCAGCTGCTGCAGCGCCGAAAGAAGTTCTCTCCCAGCGGTTGAATGCTAACTTAGCTAAATTGCTAGCACTTCAACTGCTGCCTTTTCAGTTGGTAGATTCTGCCCCCTTCCGTGAGTTTGTGGAATGTGCGGTACCTCAGTGGCAAGTTCCCATACGCTAGTTTTTCTCATGGAAGGCGATTCCGGCTCTCTACCGTCATGTGGAAGGCAATGTCCATGCCTCACTGGACAGGGCAGTCAGTGGTAAGGTGCATATTACCGCTGACTCATGGTACAGCAGGCATGAACAGGTAACAACCTATCTTTCACGGCGCATTGGTTGACTCTTCTGGCAGCTGGGAAGGATGCAGGACAAGGTACAGTAGTGTTGGAGGTTGTCCCGCCACCACGCCTCCAAAATGCTACTACTGGTTGTCACACACCTCTCTCCTCCACCTCCTCCTCTTCCTCTCTGGCCTTTCCTCTCCGCCCTGTGACAGGGACAACTGACCCATGTGTCCTGTTTTGCTCATGTCCTTAACTTGTTGGTGCAGCGGTTCTTGGGCAGGTACCTGGGCTTACAGGATGTCCTGAAGCAGGCCAGGAAACTCTGTGTGCATTTCTGACGGTCATATAATGCCAGTGCTCAGCTGGCAGACCTCCAAAAGGAATATCTGCCCAAGAACCGCCTAATCTGTGACATGCCCACCAGGTTGAATTCTACGTTGGCCATGCTGCAGCGGCTGCACACGCAGCGGAGGGCCATCAATGAGTATCTGTGCCAATATGGCACCAGGACAGGGTGAGGGGAGCTTGGATTTTTTTCCCCCACGCCAGTGGGCCATGATCAGGGATGCATAAACTGTCCTGTCACCAGGGCTCAAGTCCTGCGGGAACGCGTGGGAACGAAGTTCCTGCACTTTTTTCACAGCAGGAACGCAGTTCCCTTTGCAGGACTAGAGCAGCCGAGCCACCCGAGCCAATACTTCACTAAGCGGCGATGCCCAGCTCGAGTCACTGTCAGGGGCAGGCGGACCTTAGTAATCCTTTATGTTACTGGCCGCTTCCTGTATATGGATTCATCGGGTAGTGTGTGGGTATTCCCTCACTGCCTCGATGCGGCAATGTCTCCTGGGAGCTTTTGTCATTGTTCCCAGGAGACATTGAGAAGGTCTGCCGCGAGTTATGGCGGGCTTTAGAAAGACCTTGCTTTTTTTTGGTGGGGCGTGGATCTTGGGTGGGAGTTCCCACACTTTTTCCCCCAGGACTTGACCCCTGCCTGTCACCATTTGAGGAGGCCATGAGGATGGTGAGCAGTGACAGTGCATGCAACAGTGACACTGTCCCTCTTATCCACTTGTTGGAGCACACGCTGCGTGGAATAATGGACAGGTCCCTTAAGGCAGAACAGAAGGAGGAAGAGGAGGACTTCCTTACCTCTCAAGGCCCCCTTTATCCAGAGACAGTGTTCCTGCTTGCCCACCTATTGTGTCAGCATGGAGGTGGAGCCTAGCACTCAGCATCAGTCTTCAAGGGATCAATTACAGTCCCAAGAAACCCATGGACTTGTACATGGCTGGGACGAGGTGGCTGCGGATCCTGCCGTCCACAGTGATCCAGAGGACTCCGCACCGAATGCCTCAGCAAACCTACACTGTATGGCCTCCCTGATCCTGCAAAGCCTGCGGAAGGATCCTCGTATTCGTGCTATCAAGAATAGGGATCATTCCTGGCTGGCAACCCTCCTTGATCCACGTTACAAGGGTAAGGTTGCGGACTTTATCTTGCCGGTGCAGAGGGAGCAGAAGATGAAACATCTTCGGAAGACCTTGCAGAAAGGTCTGTGCCTTAGGCACAGAGACTGGGAGGTTACAAAATCTTGGTCCTGGACAACATGTTGCTGAGGCTTCGGTCAGTCACAGAAGGAGCGGTGGAGAAGGTGGCCGTCTGACCGATGCGTTCAGACAATTTTTTAGTCCGCAGTCCCAAGGTATGACCGGTTCAAGCAATCATCACCAGCGTCTGTTTTACGGGAATACCTAGGGGCAAGATCAGACTTGGACACCTTTCACACCAAAAATCCTCTGGCTTACTGGGTCTTGAGTAGGGATGAGCCGAACATACCCGGGTTCGGTTCGCACCAGAACGTTCAAACAGACCGTGGGTTCGCACGAACATTTAGAACCCCATTGAAGTCTATGGGACTCGAAAGTTCGAATTCAAAAACGCTCATTTTAAAGACCAATATTCAATTTAATGTTGGAAAAGGTCTTTCAGAACCCGGGTCTTGCCCCAGGGAACATGTATCAATGGAATTTTTTTTTTTAAAACAGCCTTTTTTTTCTGGAGCAGCGATTTTAATGATGCTTAAAGTGAAAAAAAAAAATGAAAAATTCCTTTAAATATCACACCTGCTGTGTGTCTATAGTAGTGGCACGTGTTTAGAAATGTCCCTGCACAACATGAAATTATTATAAGAACAAAGTAATTTAATACTGCTTGCGCACGTGCTGTGTGGCAACAATATCTCGATTATTTTAGGGGTGGTGCCATTATTTTTTTGTGAAAGCAAAATTGTAGAAAAAAGGGCACCCCTCAAACATACTGTAATTGGAGTGCAACAAAGAGCCACGTGCAAAGTATTGCATCAAAAATTGTTATTAGGCCCCCCTGTTACACAGGGGCACAAAAATGTGTCCTTAGGCACAACACAACACTGCAACCCCTCCCAATAACTGTAATTGGAGCGCAACAAGGAGGCACGTGCAAATTATTGCATCAAAAATTGTTATCAGACGCCCCTGTTACACAGGGGCAGAAAAATTAGGCCTTAGGCACTGGTGGTGGAGCACAGAAAAACAACATTTCTTACTAGCTATCAGGAAGAAAAGTGAGGAGGAGAAGGATATTCCATCAGCAGCATAACAGGACAGTCACTCAGCATCAGCAGTCTCAAAGGGATCTGACATTTCAACAAAAAATTATTATTCAGTAACATCAGCATCAGGTGCTTGGTAGCTGGTGTTGATCCAAGCCTGATTCATTTTGATGAAGGTCAGTCGATCAACAGAGTCGTCGGAGAGGCGCACCCTGTGATCGGTCACAAAGCCTCCAGCAGCACTGAATGTGCGTTCTGAAAGAACACTGGATGCAAGGCAAGCCAGTAGCTCAATTGCGTACTGTGCAAGCTCTGGCCAGTGATCCATCCTCAAGACCCAGTAAGCCAGAGGATTTTCCGTGGGGAAGGTGTCCAAGTCGGATCTTGCCGCTAGGTATTCCCAGACCATGTAAACCAGATGCTGGCGATGGTTGCTGGAACCGCTCAGACCTTGGGGCTGTGGACTAAAAAAATGTTCAACACATCAGTCAGACGGCCACCTTCTCCACTCACTCACTTTGGTAATCCCCCCCGGTTCTGGGAACGCATTGCACAGACCCTTCTGCAAGGCCTCCCGCAGAAGTTTCATCTTCTGCTCCCTCTGCGATGGCAACATAAGGTCCGCTACCTTACTCTTGTAACGTGGATCAAGGTGAGTTGCCAGCCAGTAATGATCCCTCTCCTTGATAGCACGTACACAAGGATCCTTACGCAGGCTTTGCAGGATCAGGGAGGCCATGCAGCGTAGGTTTGCAGAGGCATTTGGGGCAGAGTCCTCTGGGTCACTGAGTACGACAGGATCCGCAGTCACCTCATCCCAGCCACGTAAAAGTCCACGTGTTCCTTGGGACTGTAAATGATCCCTTGAAGACTGCTGCTGTTGATGCTGAGTGCTAGGCTCCACCTCCATGCTGCTGATACAATCATCCTCCTCCTCATACTCTGCCTCCTCTTCCTGTGTTCTAGGTGGGCAAGCAGGAACAGTGTCTGGATAAAGGGGGCCTTGAGAGGTAAGGAAGTCCTCCTCTTCCTCCCTCTGTTCTGCCTCAAGGGCCCTGTCCATTATTCCATGTAGGGTGTGCTCCAACATGTGAATAAGCGGGACAGTCTCACTGATGCATGCACTGTCACTTCTCACCATCCTCGTGGCCTCCTCAAATGGTGACAGGACAGTGCATGCATCCCTGATCAAGGCCCACTGGCGTGGTGAAAAAAACCCAAGCTCCCCTGAGCCAGTTCTGCTGCCATATTGGCACAGGTACTCATTGATGGCCCTCTGCGGCGTGTGCAGCCGCTGCAGCATGGCCACGTAGAGTTCCATCTGGTGGGCATGTCACAGATTAGGCAGTTCTTGGGCAGGTTGTATTCCCTCTGGAGGTCTGTCAGCCAAGCAGTGGCATTATATGACCTCCGGAAATGCACACAGACTTTCCTGGCCTGCTTCAGGACATCCTGTAAGCCCGGGTACCTGCCCAAGAACCGCTGCACCACCAAATTGAGAACATGCGCAAAACAGGGCACATGGGTGAGTTTTCCCTGTTGCCGAAAGAAGTTCTCTCCCAGCGGTTGAATGCTAGCTCAGCTAAATTGCTAGCACTTCAACTGCTGCCTTTTCAGTTGGTAGATTCTGCCCCCTTCCGTGAGTTTGTGGAATGTGCTGTACCTCAGTGGCAAGTTCCCATACGCTAGTTTTTCTCATGGAAGGCGATTCCGGCTCTCTACCGTCATGTGGAAGGCAATGTCCATGCCTCACTGGACAGGGCAGTCAGTGGTAAGGTGCATATTACCGCTGACTCATGGTACAGCAGGCATGAACAGGTAACAACCTATCTTTCACGGCGCATTGGTTGACTTTTCTGGCAGCTGGGAAGGATGCAGGACAAGGTACAGTAGAGTTGGAGGTTGTCCCGCCACCACGCCTCCAAAATGCTACTACTGGTTGTCACACACCTCTCTCCTCCACCTCCTCCTCTTCCTCTCTGGCCTTTCCTCTCCGCCCTGTGACAGGGACAACTGACCCATGTGCCCTGTTTTGCTCATGTCCTTAACTTGTTGGTGCAGCGGTTCTTGGGCAGGTACCTGGGCTTACAGGATGTCCTGAAGCAGGCCAGGAAACTCTGTGTGCATTTCTGACGGTCATATAATGCCAGTGCTCAGCTGGCAGACCTCCAAAAGGAATACCTGCCCAAGAACCGCCTAATCTGTGACATGCCCACCAGGTTGAATTCTACGTTGGCCATGCTGCAGCGGCTGCACACGCAGCGGAGGGCCATCAATGAGTATCTGTGCCAATATGGCACCAGGACAGGGTGAGGGGAGCTTGGATTTTTTTTCCCCACGCCAGTGGGCCATGATCAGGGATGCATAAACTGTCCTGTCACCAGGGCTCAAGTCCTGCGGGAACGTGTGGGAACGAAGTTCCTGCACTTTTTTCACAGCAGGAACGCAGTTCCCTTTGCAGGACTAGAGCAGCCGAGCCACCCGAGCCAATCCTTCACTAAGCGGCGATGCCCAGCTCGAGTCACTGTCAGGGGCAGGCGAACCTTAGTAATCCTTTATGTTACTGGCCGCTTCCTGTATATGGATTCATCGGGTAGTGTGTGGGTATTCCCTCACTGCCTCGATGCGGCAATGTCTCCTGGGAGCTTTTTTCATTGTTCCCAGGAGACATTGAGAAGGTCTGCCGCGAGTTATGGCGGGCTTTAGAAAGACCTTGCTTTTTTTGGTGGGGCGTGGATCTTGGGTGGGAGTTCCCACACTTTTTCCCCCAGGACTTGACCCCTGCCTGTCACCATTTGAGGAGGCCATGAGGATGGTGAGCAGTGACAGTGCATGCATCAGTGACACTGTCCCTCTTATCCACCTGTTGGAGCACACGCTGCGTGGAATAATGGACAGGGCCCTTAAGGTAGAACAGAAGGAGGAAGAGGAGGACTTCCTTACCTCTCAAGGCCCCCTTTATCCAGAGACAGTGTTCCTGCTTGCCCACCTATTGTGTCAGCATGGAGGTGGAGCCTAGCACTCAGCATCAGTCTTCAAGGGATCAATTACAGTCCCAAGAAACCCATGGACTTGTACGTGGCTGGGACGAGGTGGCTGCGGATCCTGCCGTCCACAGTGATCCAGAGGACTCCGCACCGAATGCCTCAGCAAACCTACGCTGTATGGCCTCCCTGATCCTGCAATGCCTGCGGAAGGATCCTCGTATTTGTGCTATCAAGAATAGGGATCATTCCTGGCTGGCAACCCTCCTTGATCCACGTTACAAGGGTAAGGTTGAGGACTTTATCTTGCCGGCGCAGAGGGAGCAGAAGATGAAACATCTTCGGAAGACCTTGCAGAAAGGTCTGTGCCTTAGGCACAGAGACTGGGAGGTTACAAAATCTTGGTCCTGGACAACATGTTGCTGAGGCTTCGGTCAGTCACAGAAGGAGCGGTGGAGAAGGTGGCCGTCTGACCGATGCGTTCAGACAATTTTTTAGTCCGCAGTCCCAAGGTATGACCGGTTCAAGCAATCATCACCAGCGTCTGTTTTACGGGAATACCTAGGGGCAAGATCAGACTTGGACACCTTTCACACCAAAAATCCTCTGGCTTACTGGGTCTTGAGTAGGGATGAGCCGAACATACCCGGGTTCGGTTCGCACCAGAACGTTCGAACAGACCGTGGGTTCGCACGAACATTTAGAACCCCATTGAAGTCTATGGGACTCGAACGTTCGAATTCAAAAACGCTCATTTTAAAGACCAATATTCAATTTAATGTTGGAAAAGGTCTTTCAGAACCCGGGTCTTGCCCCAGGGAACATGTATCAATGGAATTTTTTTTTTTTAAAACTGCCTTTTTTTTCCGGAGCAGCGATTTTAATGATGCTTAAAGTGAAAAAAAAAATGAAAAATTCCTTTAAATATCACACCTGCTGTGTGTCTATAGTAGTGGCACGTGTTTAGAAATGTCCCTGCACAACATGAAATTATTATAAGAACAAAGTAATTTAATACTGCTTGCGCACGTGCTGTGTGGCAACAATATCTCGATTATTTTAGGGGTGGTGCCATTATTTTTTTGTGAAAGCAAAATTGTAGAAAAAAGGGCACCCCTCAAACATACTGTAATTGGAGTGCAACAAAGAGCCACGTGCAAAGTATTGCATCAAAAATTGTTATTAGGCACAGGGGCACAAAAATGTGTAAATATTGTGTAACAGGGGCACAAAAATGTGTCCTTAGGCACAACACAACACTGCAACCCCTCCCAATAACTGTAATTGGAGCGCAACAAGGAGGCACGTGCAAAGTATTGCATCAAAAATTGTTATTAGGCGCCCCCCTGTTACACAGGGGCACAAAAATTGTGCCTTAGGCCACGTGCAAAGTATTGCATCAAAAATTGTTATCAGACGCCCCTGTTACACAGGGGCAGAAAAATTAGGCCTTAGGCACTGGTGGTGGAGCACAGAAAAACAACATTTCTTACTAGCTATCAGCAAGAAAAGTGAGGAGGAGAAGGATATTCCATCAGCAGCATAACAGGACAGTCACTCAGCATCAGCAGTCTCAAAGGGATCTGACATTTCAACAAAAAATTATTATTCAGTAACATCAGCATCAGGTGCTTGGTAGCTGGTGTTGATCCAAGCCTGATTCATTTTGATGAAGGTCAGTCGATCAACAGAGTCGTCGGAGAGGCGCACCCTGTGATCGGTCACAAAGCCTCCAGCAGCACTGAATGTGCGTTCTGAAAGAACACTGGATGCAGGGCAAGCCAGTAGCTCAATTGCGTACTGTGCAAGCTCTGGCCAGTGATCCATCCTCAAAACCCAGTAAGCCAGAGGATTTTCCGTGGGGAAGGTGTCCAAGTCGGATCTTGCCGCTAGGTATTCCCAGACCATGTAAACCAGACGCTGGCGATGGTTGCTGGAACCGCTCAGACCTTGGGGCTGTGGACTAAAAAAATCTTCAACGCATCCTTCAGACGGCCACCTTCTCCACTCACCGAAGCCTCTGCAAGACGTTGTCCAGGGCCAGATTTTGGTAATCCCCCCGGTTCTGGGAACGCATTGCACAGACCCTTCTGCAAGGCCTCCCGCAGAAGTTTCATCTTCTGCTCCCTCTGCGATGGCAACATAAGGTCCGCTACCTTACTCTTGTAACGTGGATCAAGGAGAGTTGCCAGCCAGTAATGATCCCTCTCCTTGATAGCACGTACACAAGGATCCTTACGCAGGCTTTGCAGGATCAGGGAGGCCATGCAGCGTAGGTTTGCAGAGGCATTCGGGGCAGAGTCCTCTGGGTCACTGAGTACGACAGGATCCGCAGTCACCTCATCCCAGCCACGTAAAAGTCCACGTGTTCCTTGGGACTGTAAATGATCACTTGAAGACTGCTGCTGTTGATGCTGAGTGCTAGGCTCCACCTCCATGCTGCTGATACAATCATCCTCCTCCTCATACTCCTCCTCTTCCTGTGTTCTAGGTGGGCAAGCAGGAACAGTGTCTGGATAAAGGGGGCCTTGAGAGGTAAGGAAGTCCTCCTCTTCCTTCCTCTGTTCTGCCTCAAGGGCCCTGTCCATTATTCCATGTAGGGTGTGCTCCAACATGTGAATAAGCGGGACAGTCTCACTGATGCATGCACTGTCACTTCTCACCATCCTCGTGGCCTCCTCAAATGGTGACAGGACAGTGCATGCATCCCTGATCAAGGCCCACTGGCGTGGTGAAAAAAACCCAAGCTCCCCTGAGCCAGTTCTGCTGCCATATTGGCACAGGTACTCATTGATGGCCCTCTGCGGCGTGTGCAGCCGCTGCAGCATGGCCACGTAGAGTTCCATCTGGTGGGCATGTCACAGATTAGGCGGTTCTTGGGCAGGTTGTATTCCCTCTGGAGGTCTGTCAGCCAAGCAGTGGCATTATATGACCTCCGGAAATGCACACAGACTTTCCTGGCCTGCTTCAGGACATCCTGTAAGCCCGGGTACCTGCCCAAGAACCGCTGCACCACCAAATTGAGAACATGCGCAAAACAGGGCACATGGGTGAGTTTTCCCTGTTGCAGGGCACAGAGGAGGTTGGTGCCATTATCGCTGACCTCCATTCCAGGCTTCAGCTGGCATGGCGTCAACCACCTCTGAGCCTGCCCCTGCAGAGCTGAAAGAACCACTTCCCCAGTGTGGCTCCTGTCTCCCAAGCACACCAGCTCTAGCACCGCATGGCATCTCTTGGCCTGCATTCCTGCGTAGCCCCTCGTACGCCTACGGAGCACGGCTGGAAACATCACCACAGGAAGAGGCCACAGAGGAAGAAGAAGAAGAGGGGGTGGAGGAGAGAGGTGTGTCACAAGCAGTAGTAGTGTTTTGGAGGCGTGGTGGTGGAACAACCTCCAAAACTACTGTACCTTGCCCTGCGTCCTTCCCAGCTGCCAGTAGAGTCACCCAATGGGCCGTAAAAGACAGGTAACGTCCCTGTCCATGCCTGCTGGACCATGAGTCAGCAGTAAGATGCACCTTACAACTGACCGCCCTGTCCAGCGAGGCATGGACATTGCCTTCCACATGCCGGTAGAGAGCCAGAATCACCTTCCGTGAGAAAAAGTGGCGTTTGGGTACTTGCCACTGAGGTACTGCACATTCCACAAACTCACGGAAGGGGGCCGAATCTACCAACTGAAAGGTAACAGTTAAAGTGCTAGCAATTTTGCTAAGCTAGCATTCAACTGCTGGGCATGAGGATGGCTGGGAGTGTACTTCTTTCGGCGCTGCAGCAGCTGGGGCAGGGAAATTTGTCTGGTACTATCAGTAGATTGCCCGCATGTACTACCACTACTAGGTTGTGACACACCTATTTCTACAACTTCAGTGCAGGCTTCAGAGAGGACTGGGGGTCTAGTGGGGTTGGAGGTCACAGAAGGGCAAGGGGAGGTACGCTTTGGTGTTTGGTGTGGGTCTTTTTGGTATGCTTGCCAACGAGCTGCATGGCAGCTCGACATATGTCTGGACAAGCATGTGGTGCCCAAGCGGGTGATGTTTTGGCCACGCGAGATACGCTTGAGACATATGTTGCAATCAGCAAAGGTACGATCTGATGGACATGTTTCAAAAAAGGCCCACATCAAAGAACTTTAACTGTACCGTTGAGACACAGCAGTGCCACGTAATGCAGTTGGTGTGCTGCCCTTAAGCTGACCCCTGGATGGCATCCTGCCTCTTTGGAAATGTGCCTATGCCTCGTCCTCCTCCTCCTCCTCCTCTTCCTCCTCCTCTCTCCTATCAGGCACCCAGGTAGAGTCAGTGACCTCATCATACCCTCCCTCCTCATCATCACTGTCGACAACCTGGCAGTATGCTCCAGCTGGGGGAACATCACTCCCAGATTGTTGTCCCTCTCGGCCACCCCCTCTCCCTGGGCTCACATCAATGCCTTCCTCTATCTGTGTTCCGTCATCGGAGTCTTCAAAACGCTGTGCATCTTCATGCAGCATGTACCCAACACTGTGTTGAAACAGTTCGGGGGACTCCTCAGGAGGACATGGTGGGACTAGGGAAGGATTGTGTGAAGCCATTGTGCAGAGGGAAGAGGACGCCTTGGCAGCTGCTTTGCCAGAAAAACTATGATCAGTCTGTGTGAGAGAGGATGAGGAGGATGAGGACGGCTTGGTCATCCACTCCACTAATTTCTCTGCATGTTGAGGCTCAACACGGCCAGCTCCCGAAAAGAAGGACGAACGGCCACGGCCACGTGCTGAAGAGGATGCACCACATCCACCACCAGCGTTACCTCTAGATGCAGAGCCTGCTTGCCCTTGTGCCTCTCTGATCTCTTTGTCCTTCCAGCCATATTTATGCGTTCAGGTGCTATGTAACTGCACACGCGCAGTAAGAGGGACTGTGTTCAAGTGCTATGTAACAAAATAGACGCAGTGACACCAACTGCGTTCAGGTGGTATTAAACTGCACACACGCAGTAAGAGCGACTGCGTTCAGGTGCTATGTAACAAAACAGACGCAGTGACACCAACTGCGTTCAGGTGTTAGTAAACTGCACACGCGCAGTAAGAGCGACTGCGTTCAGGTGCTATGTAACAAAACAGACGCAGTGACACCAACTGCGTTCAGGTGCTATGTAACTGCACACGCGCAGTAAGAGCGACTGCGTTCAGGTGCTATGTAACAAAACAGACGTAGTCACACCAACTGCGTTCAGGTGGTATTAAACTGCACACGCGCAGTAAGAGCGACTGCGTTTAGGTGCTATGTAACAAAACAGACGCAGTGACACCAACTGCGTTCAGGTGTTAGTAAACTGCACATGCGCAGTAAGAGCGACTGCATTCAGGTGCTATGTAACAAAATAGACGCAGTGACACCAACTGCGTTCAGGTGGTATTAAACTGCACACGCGCAGTAAGAGCGACTGCGTTCAGGTGCTATGTCACAAAATAGACGCAGTGACACCAACTACGTTCAGGTGGTATTAAACAGCACCCGCGCAGTAAGAGTGACTGCGTTCAAGTGCTATGTAACAGCACACACGCAGTGACACCAACTGCGTTTAGGTGGTATTAAACAGCACCCGCGCAGTAAGAGCGACTGCGTTCAGGTGCTATGTAACAAAACAGACGCAGTCACACCAACTACGTTCAGGTGGTATTAAACTGCACACGCGCAGTAAGAGCGACTGCGTTCAGGTGCTATGTAACCAAAATAGACGCAGTGACACCAACTGCGTTCAGGTGGTATTAAACTGCACACGCGCAGTAAGAGCGACTGCGTTCAGGTGCTATGTAACAAAACAGACGCAGTGACACCAACTGCCTTCAGGTGTTAGTAAACTGCACACGCGCAGTAAGAGCGACTGTGTTCAGGTGCCATGTAACAAAATAGACGCAGTGACACCAACTGCGTTCAGGTGGTATTAAACTGCACACGCGCAGTAAGAGCGACTGCGTTCAAGTGCTATGTAACAGCACACACACAGTGACACCAACTGCGTTTAGGTGGTATTAAACAGCACCCACGTAGTAAGAGCGACTGCGTTCAAGTGCTATGTAACAAAACAGACGCAGTGACACCAACTGCATTCAGGTGTTAGTAAACTGCACACGCGCAGTAAGAGCGACTGCGTTCAGGTGCTATGTAACAAAACAGACGCAGTGACACCAACTGCGTTCAGGTGTTAGTAAACTGCACACGCGCAGTAAGAGCGACTGCGTTCAGGTGCTATGTAACAAAACAGACGCAGTGACACCAACTGCGTTCAGGTGTTAGTAAACTGCACACGCGCAGTAAGAGCGACTGCGTTCAGGTGCTATGTAACAAAACAGACGCAGTGACACCAACTGCGTTCAGGTGCTATGTAACTGCACACGCGCAGTAAGAGCGACTGCGTTCAGGTGCTATGTAACAAAACAGACGTAGTCACACCAACTGCGTTCAGGTGGTATTAAACTGCACACGCGCAGTAAGAGCGACTGCGTTTAGGTGCTATGTAACAAAACAGACGCAGTGACACCAACTGCGTTCAGGTGTTAGTAAACTGCACATGCGCAGTAAGAGCGACTGCATTCAGGTGCTATGTAACAAAATAGACGCAGTGACACCAACTGCGTTCAGGTGGTATTAAACTGCACACGCGCAGTAAGAGCGACTGCGTTCAGGTGCTATGTCACAAAATAGACGCAGTGACACCAACTACGTTCAGGTGGTATTAAACAGCACCCGCGCAGTAAGAGTGACTGCGTTCAAGTGCTATGTAACAGCACACACGCAGTGACACCAACTGCGTTTAGGTGGTATTAAACAGCACCCACGTAGTAAGAGCGACTGCGTTCAAGTGCTATGTAACAAAACAGACGCAGTGACACCAACTGCATTCAGGTGTTAGTAAACTGCACACGCGCAGTAAGAGCGACTGCGTTCAGGTGCTATGTAACAAAACAGACGCAGTGACACCAACTGCGTTCAGGTGTTAGTAAACTGCACACGCGCAGTAAGAGCGACTGCATTCAGGTGCTATGTAACAAAATAGACGCAGTGACACCAACTGCGTTCAGGTGGTATTAAACTGCACACGCGCAGTAAGAGTGACTGCGTTCAGGTGCTATGTAACAAAACAGACGCAGTGACACCAACTGCGTTCAGGTGTTAGTAAATTGCACACGCGCAGTAAGAGCGACTGCATTCAGGTGCTATGTAACAAAATAGACGCAGTGACACCAACTGCGTTCAGGTGGTATTAAACTTCACACTCGCAGTAAGAGCGACTGCGTTCAGGTGCTATGTAACAAAACAGACGCAGTCACACCAACTGCATTCAGGTGGTATTAAACTGCACACGCGCAGTAAGAGCAACTGCATTCAAGTGCTATGTAACAGCACACACACAGTGACACCAACTGCGTTTAGGTGGTATTAAACAGCACCTGCGCAGTAAGAGCGACTGCGTTCAAGTGCTATGTAACAAAACAGACGCAGTGACACCAACTGCGTTCAGGTGTTAGTAAACTGCACACGCGCAGTAAGAGTGACTGCGTTCAGGTGCTATGTAACAAAACAGACGCAGTGACACCAACTGCGTTCAGGTGGTATTAAACTGCACACGCGCAGTAAGAGCGACTGCGTTCAGGTGCTATGTAACAAAATAGATGCAGTGACACCAACTGCGTTCAGGTGGTATTAAACAGCACCCGCGCAGTAATAGCGACTGCGTTCAAGTGCTATGTAACAGCACACACGCAGTGACACCAACTGCGTTTAGGTGGTATTAAACAGCACCCGCGCAGTAAGAGCGACTGCGTTCAAGTGCTATGTAACAGCACACACGCAGTGACACCAACTGCGTTTAGGTGGTATTAAACAGCACCCGCGCAGTAAGAGCGACTGCGTTCAGGTGCTATGTAACAGCACACACGCAGTGACACCAACTGCGTTTAGTTGCTATTAAACAGCACACACGCAGTAAGAGCGACTGCATTTCTGTGCAATTCAATAGCCCACTTGCATTAACAGCGACTGCGTTTCTGTGCAAATAAATTGCACACGTGCAGTAACAGGTAATGCGTGTATGAGCAATTAGCTAGCACACGTTGAATAACACGGAGTACTATGTTTAACCAGTTAGCAACCGCCCTATAGACGAAATACGTCTACAAGGCGGTTGCTTAACTCTGGGAGGGCGTCAATGTACGTCCTCCCAGAATCGCGCTCCCGCGCGCCCTGTGGGGCGCGCACACGGGAGTCTCCGTGACCGCCGGGTCCTCCGGACCCGGCTGATCACGGATCACGGTAAATCGCCGCTGATAGCGGCGATTTACCATGTGATCGCTCCGTCCAATGACGGAGCGATCACTAGTAAACAAACCGGCGTCATGTGATGACGCCGGTTCCTCCCTCTCCTCTCTGTACCGAACGGTACAGTGTGAGAGAGGAGAGGGGAGAGAGCGGAAGCAGCAGCAGCTGCTGCGGGCTGGATCTGTGACACATGCAGTCACAGATCCAGCCAGCCATCCATCCCTCTCTGTGCAATACTCTGCAATGCCCCCATACTCTGCAATGCCCCCATACTCTGCAATGCCCCCATACTCTGCAATGCCCCCATACTCTGCAATACCCCCATACTCTGCAATGCCCAAATACTCTGCAATGCCCCAAAATACTCTGCAATGCCCCAAAATACTCCGCAATGCCCCGCAATACTCCGCAATGCCCCGCAATACTCCGCAATGCCCCACAATACCCCACAATACTCCGCAATACCCCGCAATACTCCACAATACCCCGAAATACCCCGCAATACCCCGCAATACCCTGCAATACTCCGCAATACCCCACAATACCCCGCAATACTCCGCAATACCCCACAATACCCCACAATACCCCGCAATACTCCGCAATACCCTGCAATACCACACAATACTCTACAATACCCCACAATACTCTACAATACCCCACAATACTCCGCAATACCCCACAATACCCTGCAACGTCGTCTATGGGGATTTTTAAGTAGCAAAGTTTGGCGCCATTCCACAAGCGTGTGCAATTTTGAAGGGTGACATGTTGGGTATCTATTTACTCGGCGTAACTTCATCTTTCACATTTATGCAAAAGAATGAAGAAAAAATACTAAATTTGCCAAATTTTATAACAGAAACAAAGAAAAATTATTATTTTTTACAGAATTTTCAGTCTTTTTTCTCTTATAGCGCAAAAAATAAAAAACCCAACGGTGATTAAATACCACCAAAAGAAAGCTCTATTTGTGTGAAAAAAAGGACGAAAATGTCATTTGGGTACAGTGTTGTTTGACTGAGTAATTGTCATTCAAATTGTGAGAGCACCAAAAGCTGAAAATTGGTCTGGTTATTAAGGGGGTTTACGTGCCCAGTGGTCAAGTGGTTAAGCTAATCCCTAATGCAGGCAATACAACACGTTAGAGCACTGCATGAAGAACAATCTCCTGCCTGACAGATACTAATAGCAGATCTAGCTGAGCTGTACAGTTTATAAATATATTGACAACTCCTAGGGATGTGAATATTGGCCCATATTCTCGTAGATCGGCGCATATTTAGTGAGGCGGAGCGGATCTCCGATGCGCATCGCCGGCTTAACTTGGCGAGAGCCGAACCACCAGTGTATAAAAGCTTCAAGCATCCGCCCAGCTAGTGCAAAGTTGTTGGTGGTTGAGACCCCCGGTCTCCCCGATAGTCCCTGACTACCTGGTGGCGCGCTCGTGTTGTGTCTGCAGGCCTGGGAGATTGGTTTCGTTTTAAGGAAGTAACACAGACGGAGACATATAATTTGTGAAACCAAGCTCTGTTTATTTTTGGCTCGTTTGCTGGTTATATAGGGGGAAATGGGGGCGTACATCATGGCTTTCAAAATACATATAACAGTTCCTATGGGTTAAATGTTTTAGAGAAAAACAATCGTCATTTAGGGGATTTTTAGATTTTTAAGCGAGTAAGCATATCACTGAATATAGACATGGAAACTCAAGGCAAAAAAGCAGCTGACTGTCTGAGTCTCTACGTGACCCTTGATTGCATCAGAAATAGAACTCAGCAAGAACACGTATACACTTATATTGCTTATGTGGCTAAAATATGTCTGTAGAAATGGAGTATATGCATACAAAATGGAGTACAATCTGGATTGAGCTTCTGTCATCCCTCACAATCCCCTCTTAAAATATAATTAAAACCTTAATTAATTTTCTCACCCGAGCCTCGGGTAATGTTGGAACTCATGATCATTTAGGAATGTCATCAGGGGATATAAATCTCCCTGGTATATCTAATGTGCTTGGCGGATTAACCCTTTGCATCCCTGCTGGAGGAAGGGACCAAGTCACATCCATCCCTAAATGATGAGGTTCTTTTTCTTCTGTTTGTGCATCTTAACATATGTTGTGTACTCACTGGGTTTGTGTGGTTTTGGGACTTCATAGTCGGAAACTTGGCGTGACACCATGGAAGTGTCGTGAACAGGGGATCGGGAAGCCCTAGCAATGATATACATTATGAGCTTAAAACATGCATATAGAAATAATAGAAAAAGCAAAATTATTATAATAGTCATAGCAATGTCTTTCAACCATGAGAATATTCCTCCAAGCCCAAAATTCCCTTTGCCAAAAGGACTCCATGTTTTAGCAATGTCCCTGGCTTCTTGTTGCAGGCTATCCACTTCCTTTCGGTGTTGTGCAATAATGTCATAATAATCGGGTATTTCAACAGATGTGTTGTGTATCCATGTGCAACACTCGTAATCCTCCGTAACCTCACATAACCCAGTAAGGGCAGCACTCATGCTTTCGATGGCTAGGTCATGGAGCTCAAGTTGTTTCTTAATTGCTCTCATTTCCTCATTTAAATTGGTGATGTCCCCCGAATTTTTATCTAGGATTTCATCAAGAATTTTAGAATAATTGTTTAGCCTTTTCATTATGTCTATTCCCCACCCGGTCCACGAAGGAAACCAGGCCCATGCCATATCCTTCTCGAAAAATAATTCCCTTTTATGGTGGTGTTTAAAGGGGATACCTAGGATCCATACTAGCTTCAAGGAGGTGCTCACCCTTGTCATCTCCCACTATGCCCATAATGGGGACTAGGGATGCAAGATAGCACCATCCCTGGGGTTCAGTGGGGATCCAAGGGTGACAGATTTTCCCACAACAAATATAAATACTGTTTCCTAGGGCTAGGGGACGTCTGTTGAATATTGTCATCACTTCGTCAGAAAGACTCGAAAAGGTGAAACTTGACAACAGCTGACCTACTGGGGAAGTGGAGCTTGAGTTAAGGAAATCCATTAGGGTGGCGTTCATGGTAGGGTCTGAAGTGTGAAATACAGGGTCCTTAATTGAAGTCATTGAAAAATTAATTTTAGCATGTTGGCAAACTTCAGCCCTTTTAGTGGAGTTCCCCAACCTGAAACACCAGTCTGGGGAGTGGCTTCTACCAATAATTGGAAACGTAAGGGTATTATTTGGAAGCGTCCTCGTGACGTTTGTAAGGATAATGGGAGGTGTGCCGTTTAAGAGGGGATAAAAATTTAGGGGTATCGCCATTAGAGGGATCCTAGCAGTACTAGGGTGTAGTTTACTACAAATCCAACACTTTTCATATACAGTTTTTCGAGCATAGGCATACTTAAATTTTAACAATAACATATTGTCTGTGAGACTATCTGTCTTACTCCCTTCGTTATATGGTTGTGTACCTCTCTTGTGCCTGGTATGTGTAACATTGGTGGTGGTCTGATCTCTAACTTGTGCGATGGTTATTTGTTGGGAACTAAGGTTACTGGAAGGGATACTCCTCTTATCTCGGGGGACTTGCATTTCTTCGCTGTAATTTTTACCGCAAATACCTCGCAATCCCCCTAAATCTTCTGGGCTATAAATACAGTTGGTGGTAACCCATACTATGGAGAAAACTGAAAATGAGGTAAGTCCTATGAGCAACCAAAGTTTTCCGGAATCCGGTGAAATTAAGATTGTCATTTTTCTACAGGGCCAAGGCTTTCTGCCTCCGGAACCCCCTTTTCTTGACTATCCTGTTCAAGGCCAGAGCAAGTCAGCTTGCCCTCGTTAGTGCCTCTCTTGCTTCTGGATCTTCCTCTTCAAGGCCAAGGCAACTTGCCTCCGTTAGTACCTCTCTTGTCTCTAAATCCGGACTTGCTTCTAGGACCAGACCTTTCTTTACCAGCTTTACTCGGGTAGCGTGGATCCAGGTGGGGCTGTTCTCTGTCAGGACTGCTGTTCGGGTCACTGCAACAATGATGGTGGGAGGTCCGTAGGTGAAGTCTTGCTGTCTTTTCCCTTTTGGATGTAGCTTGACCACTACTTCGCCCCCCTCCCTGAAGGGGTGCGTGTTTTCCTGTGAAGAAAAAGGACATTTGCGAGTAATATCTTCCTCGGTGCGGACCAAGGTTTCGATCAGCTTCCTTACATATTCATCTCTTAAGTTATCAAGGTTATCCATGGTCATAAAAGTTTTTCTAGACCATGGGGTGGGGAAGGGTCTACCGAACAGGATTTCGAAAGGGGAATACCCTAGAGCTTTATTAGGGGTCATTCTTATTTCAGCCATGATGGCTGGGAGGTATCTTTTCCAATTGGAAAAGGTTCCTCCTGTTGCTTTCCTCACCTTATCTTTAATAGTCCTATTCATTCGTTCCACAATCCCAGAGCTTTGAGGGTGGTAGGGAATGTGGAATTTCCATTCTACCTGTAATGTCTTGGCCAGTTCTCTACAAATTTTGGATGTGAAGGCGGGGCCTTGGTCTGAGTTTATTTGTAGGGGTATTCCCCATCTGGGGACTATCTCTCTTGTCAGGATTCCTACCACTGTTTTAGCATCTTCCCTTCTTGTAGGGAATGCTTCTGGCCATCTACTGAAAACATCTATTATTACACAAACTGGTTGTGTGCCCCCCTTTACTGGGAGATGAGTAAAGTCAATTTGTAGATGTGTAAATGGTGTTGTTGGGTAGGGTAGGTGTTCGTGTTTGACCTTATGTGGGTTGTTGGGGTTGTTTCTTATGCAGGTTATGCATCTTTGTACGAAGCTTTTTACCATGAGTTCCGCCTTGGTAATGTAAAACATTGTTTTGAGTTGTTGTAGGGTAGCTTTCCAACCTATGTGACCTATTCCATGAACATGTGCTATGTAGATTGGTGCACTATGTTGTGGGATGCATGGTCTCCCCTCTTTGCAAATGAGTCCAGTTTTAGGACTCTTTTGTAACACTGGATAACACCAATCCGCAAGCTCCTCTGGGGTAGCGGAGGCTTGCAAATCGGTTAGCAGCTGTGTTTCGTCTGGGAGAAGGGGTACGAGGGTTGGCATGGTTAGGAAAGTTGAAATAACTGTCTTAGCTGCTGACTTGGCTGTGATATCAGCAAGGGCGTTTCCTTTTGATATGTCATCTGAACCCTGAGTGTGTGCTCTACAATGGATGATGGCTAATTCTGATGGGAGTTTTATGGCATCTAGCAATTGTTTTATCAATTGAGCATGTGAAATGCGCTTTCCGTCGGCTCCTATATATCCTCTGATGGACCATAATACTCCATGGTCAAAAACAACACCATGAGCGTACCTGGAATCAGTATATATAGTCACAGGTTGGTTGGAATATAGGGTGCAAGCTCTTGTTAAGGCTATTAACTCGGCCGCTTGTGCTGACTGGTGGTTGATTGGTTCCGCCTCGATGACAACATCAGGTAATTTTACTACTGCATAACCCGCTTGATAAGTGTTGTCATTTGGGCGGGAGCAAGAACCATCTACAAAAATTACATCCCCTCTTTCCAGAGGGGCCTTTTGCATGTCTAATCTGGGAGATGTCATGACTTCTATAGATTCTAAACAGCTGTGTTCTTCCGCTATAGTGTCATCATTGGACTTCAGTCCTAGTAGTCCATTTAAGATCATTGCTGGTCCTGCTGTGGTGGAGTTGTACTGGACTTTCAGTTGGGGGTTACTCAGCAATATAATCTCATATCCACTCTGTCTCTGGGCGGACATATGTTGTGTGTGTATCCCTTTCAGAATGGATAACACATCATGAGTTGTGTGTAGGGTGGTAGGGTGACCCAGTGTGAAAACAGTAGCCATTTCGACAACCATAGCGCAAGTAGCCAGTGCTCGGAGGCACGAAGGAAAACCCTGGACTTGTAGAGGCATGACCTTAGAAAAAAATGCGACTGGTCGCATCTTCCCACCGTGTTCTTGGCCGAGAACGCCCGCCATGGTTTTACAATTGTCTCTTGCATATAAATGGAACATTTGACTATAATCAGGGAGGCCAAGACCAGGACTTGTCATCATTGAACATTTCAATGCCCTAAATGCTTCATACATTTCTTCTGACCATTTAACATTGTCGGGTGAATCCTTTAGTGTGGCTTGTCTTAAAATGTTATCATAGAAGGAGCAATCACGTATCCATTGTCTGCAATAGCTCACCATCCCAAGGAAAGATAACATGTCTTTCTTGGTGTGTGGGGTGACCAGGCCCACGATGGCATCGACCCGTGATTTGCTCAAGCTTCTTACTCCCTTTGAGAAGACAAAGCCTAAGTATTCCACCTTCTCTAAACACCACTGTAACTTCTGTTTTGACACTTTGTATCCACATTCTAACAACCATAATAATAATGACTTGCTATCTTCCTGGCTGGCTTCCGCTGACTGGCTGCAGACCATCAGGTCATCAACATATTGCAGCACTACCGAACCTTGGGGGGGGGGTTCCATGGCCTTAGTGTGGACTGTAGTACAATACTAAAAACCACGGGGGAGTCCACATATCCTTGCGGTAATCTTGACCGAGTCATTTGGCGCTTCCCGTCAAGGCTGAAAGCAAAAATGGGCCGTGTCTCTTTGTCAACAGGTATGCTGAAGAAGGCATTCTTCAGATCGATAACCGAAAAATGGGAGGCTTCATGTGGGATGGTTGCCAGAAGCGCGCTAATCGGGCTTTTTTACTGGGTTTACTGGTGTGTTGTAAGATGAGATACAATACTCCAGTATACCTTTCTCCAGGTATTCTTCTACCTGGGGAGTGATTCCTTCTATTATTTCTGGTGACAAAGGATACTGTTTTTGGTAAACTGGCATAGCTTGGGGTTTGAGGGTTGCTTTATACGGGGTACAATCTATTAAACCCGTGTCATGATTCCCTTCTGCCCAGATTTCGTTTGGTAGGTCTAGTGGTAGACTTACACAAATAAAATCTTCGTTTCTCTGAGTCACCTTCAGATTTGGTTCCACCGAAAAACAGGGTGAATCTACAATCAGTCCTCCCCCCTTCTTATCCACTGCGATACTCAAACTTAGTTTTTCAAAGAGATCTCTACCAAGCAGGTTTACTGGGCACCCGGGTATTATACTAAAAGCATGAAAGCAGATGAATTTGCCGGTACCATCGGTAACTTTCAAGCGATTAGTCTTGAAAGTGGGAGTTGATACCCCGTTTATTCCCATAGAAGGCGTTGACCTTTCCCTTGGACCAGAATAATTACTTGGTGACATTACACTAGTAGTCGCCCCGCTATCGACGATAAACGAAAGTTTTCTTTGGTTTACCGTTAAGTCTACGAGGGGCAGTTCCTTCCAAGTTTCTGTGATTTGTGGGAAAGTCGGGATATCAGCCTCCGGGCACCATCAGCGTTGTTGCTGTTGGTTTGACCAGTTTATAGGGAACTTATTCCCTGTCGAGGTTGCTTGAGGTTGTTGTTCAGTGGACATGCTGTTGTTTTGGGGTTGGTAGTTTTTTTGGGGTCTAGGGCAGTCCCTGGCCCAATGATTAGGGTCTCCGCAATTGTAGCAGGTACCCTGGGGGTACCTAGGCTGTTGTGGGTCTCTCTGGTTCCTACCTCTCCCATATTCATTTCGGTTTTGACTAGGGTAACCTCTACCTCGTCCTCTGCTCATTCCCCTCCCATACTGTGGGGCATCAATCTTGTCAGTAAAATGGTGGGTACTGATAGATGGTTTCTTTATCTCAAAACATCCAGCAGCTTCCTTTTCAAAAAGATGCTTCTGGAAGTCTGGCACCGTATCGGATGGCCAAGAGGAAACCATTTGTTTGATGGGGGTGACGAGGTGAGGCAGAGTATTAGTCAAAAAGGTGGAAATGAATAATTGATCATTATCCTGTATCTTTAAACCGGCTTCTTGAACCCAACAGTCATGGAATCTCTTCCAATATTCGGGGATGGGTTCATCTTTCTTTTGTTTGCATGCTAATGCGGTGGATAGGGATGATTTTTGTTTAAAAACTCTCTTCATTTCATTTTCCAATTCCTCCCACATTTTGGCCACTCCAACTTCCGTGTTTAATGCATACTGTCCGGCTGAAGGATTGGATGGGGGAGGTGGAGGTTGTCCTGCCTCTTCTTTTATCTGTATTACACTAATGGAAGTTACCTTTGTCCAATCCCATTCTGACCTAGGACCGATGATTCCATCTATTATCAGACGCATGTCTTCCTGTGTATAATTCCTACCCTTACAAGCCTTTTTTAAATAATTTAATGTTCCCAATGGGGCTGCCGTGGGTTTGGGACAGTTCTTTACTATTCTATCAATGTCCTCTAACTCTATGGGTTTTTTTACCAGATAATTCCCCATTGTCATAAAAGGAAAATGTTTGTTGTCTCCTTCGGCAATGGTTGGGGGCCCAGGGGGGTTCGGATTGGGGTCGGATGGATTATAGATTCTCCCAGTCCTAGTATGGAATGGGGAAATTATTTCTTCCTCCAAACTGCCGATGGGTTCCGGCATTTCCCGAATGGTCGGAGGCATTCGGACTGTGACACCGGGAGACATCCGGACTCTTGACAGTGGTCCTGACCTAATTGGGCTATGGGTAGTGGCCCGCAACATACTTATTCTCTGTGGGGTAAGGGTAGGTGACTCCTGAATGGGTTGGTCGGGTGCTGTAGGTCTTATGTGGTATGCTCCTTGGGGGTCATTTATCGGTTCTATCTCGGGCAGTGCGGAGACTATGGCTAGAGACTCAATTTCACGTTCATCCAATATCGGATAAATATGACTGTAGGGCGGGGGTGTAGTGTATGGTAATGTAGTGTTATTTTGTTGTATCTTGCTTGGTTTGGACAAGGTATTCATCCGCTCCAAGTCATGGCATTTTTGTGGGTCTAGGGTCTTAACTAGTCTCCTTTTGTCTTTCTTCTTTTGAACTTCCTTCCAATAAGGGGCATATTGTAACCAGCTCAACCCTCCTTGTTCCATATATCCCTGGTCCCACCCTGGGTCGGGGCCATAGTATGGCCACACTGTCTTATCTAAAAGGCATAACCCCTTCACCATATCCATATGGAAGGCGTCATTGGCGCCCTCTCGTGGGAAAGGGTTGGAACTATGCATGGCTTCGGTCCACCCTGCTATATTATCCACCCATGGGTTGATTAGGAAATAATCAGTCCCGCTAACTCTAGCTACATATTCTTTACATGTCTCTCCTACTTCGGGGGGTGGAGGTGGTTTGCTTCCTCCGTGTCCCATTGTTGTGTACAACGGCGGTTGTCGGAGGGATAAACACACCCTAATCGGTGGCCGATAGTATCGGTGACACAAACAAAGTCGTCGTGCCAATCAAGTTGGAAGCACGTACCAACCTGGTTTGTGTCGCCTGGGGCACGGACGTTACTAGGAGTGCAAATTATGGCTAAAATGATAGAGTTTCTGAGTGTATTATCAGTGTTCAGTAGAATATATCTAACTCTGGGTTCTTTCCTGTCACACCAACGACAATTCATTTGTTGCAGAAAGCTGAGACCTGGTATTGGTAGATATTTCTTATCTGCTTATATGTTATACCGATTAAATTATGGTCTATCTCCCCGTGAAAATTGATCCTATAATATATGGTCCTACACTTGGGATTGGTGGAGATAACTTGGGTCCCTAGGAACCTTCTCCTTCTAGGTGGAACTATGGTAACTAACTTAGCAAAATCTAAATTGCAATACGTTATATCAAAACTCAAACAGTGGGTACAAAGGGGACACGTCATGTGTCTTACTATAGTTTCTATGTGTAAAGGTACGGAACGTTCACAGTGCTCGACTGCCACAGGTTGCCCCGTGCGTCTTCCCAAAACGTGAACTAGTCACAGTTGTATTTCAGCCGTGCTGACAATACGGAGCGGTTTGAATGCAGCGTGACCACTCTGGCATTCTCATCAGATAAAGGACATTTAGTAAATGACTCGAGTTTGTCCACTTACCAACCAAACTCGTTGAGTCATACAAACAAATTATCTTATACTTCTATGCGATAGATAAGAAAAGCATAAAGATTTTTTCAGACACAAAACGAGCGAATTTTCTAACTCTTCTAAGCCTCCCCGAGACTTGATATCTCTATTATGTGTGGACAGTATTCCCGGAATACCTCAACACTTTTTGGTTCTATTGGATCTGAGTTTAATCAGCGCCCCCGTCACCTCACTACAATCGGTTACATAGAAAAAAAGGATTTCTACTTACCGAGTGAGTAGGTGTTCGTGGAGGATGATTCTCAGATCCCGGACGAGCCCCCACTGCTGTTGGTGGTTGAGACCCCCGGTCTCCCCGATAGTCCCTGACTACCTGGTGGCGCGCTCGTGTTGTGTCTGCAGGCCTGGGAGATTGGTTTCGTTTTAAGGAAGTAACACAGACGGAGACATATAATTTGTGAAACCAAGCTCTGTTTATTTTTGGCTCGTTTGCTGGTTATATAGGGGGAAATGGGGGCGTACATCATGGCTTTCAAAATACATATAACAGTTCCTATGGGTTAAATGTTTTAGAGAAAAACAATCGTCATTTAGGGGATTTTTAGATTTTTAAGCGAGTAAGCATATCACCGAATATAGACATGGAAACTCAAGGCAAAAAAGCAGCTGACTGTCTGAGTCTCTACGTGACCCTTGATTGCATCAGAAATAGAACTCAGCAAGAACACGTATACACTTATATTGCTTATGTGGCTAAAATATGTCTGTAGAAATGGAGTATATGCATACAAAATGGAGTACAAGCTGGATTGAGCTTCTGTCATCCCTCACAAAAGTGACTCCCTTGGATTTCATTATTGGAGTTTACACTTTGCTGCTGCTATGCCAGGGCCAAGGAAAGACCGCCGCAAAAAAAACTACAGCCCTGCTGAGAGGGAAGTTATTGTTGCAGCAATGGAGCGCTTTGATGCCAGGCTCCATGGTGCTGAGAGTGGCAACACTAGCAAAGTAAAAAAGGACGAAATTTTACGAAAAGTGACGGCACAGCTCAATGCCCTTGGCCATGAGGTGAGGACCCCCCAGGTGGTCAGAAATAAAATGGCCACCATTGCCAAACATGCCAGGGGCACTGGAGGTGGGCCACCCTGTCCGATCCGGCTGACAGAGGAGGAGGAAGTTATAGCCAGATGCCTGCGGAGGGAGCAGGTGGAGGGCCTGGAGGGCCATGACTCCAGTGAGCCGCCCATGAGGACAGGTAAGTGTGTTTTATCTTCTATCTGGTGTGTAGCATGTTTGGGGGGGGGGACATGTGACAAGTGTGTGGGTCCACCAACATGTGAATTTTTTGTGTCATCCACAGATGTGCAGGAGGGAGCTGGGCCGTTCTGCTGGCAGTGTCCGTCCAACACCGTCCCCCCAGCAGCCTGCTTCTGTGGCTGACCCCCTGGGAAGCCTACAGGCTTTGTTGGAGGGGAGTGGGCAGTCCTCCGCACAGGAGGTGGTTGAGGAGGATATTGCCCATGAGGAGGTGGTGGGCAATGAAGAGGAGGTGGTCCAGAGTGAGCAGGATGTCATTTTATTTCTTGAGGACTCACATGAGGTGCCCGGACCATCACACCACCACTGTATCTCCAGCCCCTCAGGGTCTTCCATCACCCTCTCCAGCCCCTCCCGTCCCATGCCCCTCACCACCAGCCCCTCACGGCCCTCCCCCTATTCAAGGGCCCCAGGCACTCCTGTCCCCAGGAAGGCCACCCATAAGACCAGGGGTGTGGCAGGAGTCCTGCAGGAAAAGCAGGACCAGCAGAGCCGCCATATGGGGGACATTTTGGAGGAGTTGAGGCGGCTCAATAATAGCCTGTCCTCCTCTGGAGCAGTGCCCGATGCTCTGCAGGAGGTGGCAGGAAACTTCGGCAGCCACCATTACAAGCCTGGGTGAGCTGCAAACCACCACAGCCGAACTTGTGGGGGAGGTCAGGGGCCTGCGGATGGCTGTGCAGGCCCAGACTGCATGCCAGGAGGCCCTGCTCACATGTTTAGCAGTGGCTCTAGAGGGCAGACAGCCAGCCAGGGAGGCACCTGGGGATGCTCCTCCACCTGATGCCCCACCCCCCCCAAATGAGGCTCCCCCCAGGCAAGTGAGGGCCAGGAACCTGGGCACCAGGCGCAGTCCGCGCCAGGGCCAGTGATTTTTTATGTCTTCTTTATGCTCTAAGTAAGAGCTTTTTTATTTGATTTTATTTATGCTCTAAGTAAGAGCTTTTTTATTTTATTTTATTTATGCTCTAAGTTAGAGCTTTTTTATTTTATTTTATTTATGCTCTAAGTTAGAGCTTTTTTATTTTATTTATGCTCTAAGTTAGAGCTTTTTTTTGGTGTGCTGCACAAAGTAGTGCATAGCACAGTGTGAATGCTGTGTGAATGTGGGGGGGGGTGACACTCCTGCCAGTAAGGGGTGTCACCCTCGGTCGCTGGGGATAAGTTCTCCCCAGGTCCATGTGAAAGGTGTATGAATGGACAGCAACATCATTGGAGCCTTGACGCGGCGTTGCTGCTCCTTAGTACCGTGCGGTGTACTTCGGTCTAATCCAATGGGATGTGCATATGGGGTGTGTGTGCTAGGGACCACAGTGGTGTGCATGCGTGCATTCTCATTGTTCAATGTTTTATGTGTATTTTTAACGTTCAAAAAATCGTTCCACTAGACATCTCCTGATTGCTGATCCCTCAGAAGACGGGGTACCCTCGGTTAGGGGGGTAATGTCTGGTTGGGGGGTCAGGTCATCACGTAGCTCAATCTCTATGCCCTTTCTCACTGCAAAGTTGTGCAACACGCAACATGCAGCGATGATCTGGCACACGAAGTTTGGGGAATACAGCAGGGTACCCCCAGTCTTATCCAGGCATCGGAAACGGGACTTCAGGATGCCAAATGTGCGCTCCACCACTGCACGGGTGCGTATGTGTGCAGCATTGTAGTTTTCCTCTCCTGGGGTTTGTGGGTTCCGGAATGGGGTCATCATGTGAGGTCCCAGGGCATATGCAGAGTCACCTGAAAGGGAAAAGACAGGAGGATGTTAGTCATGCATGTGCCCCTCGTGATGTCTGCATCATGGGGGGGGGCAGTCATACCTGGCACCCATGTCACTCACCAACCAGCCAGCTGTCCCCATACACGTTTGCTTCAAATTGTCTTGGGATGTCGCTTTGACGGTAGATGAAGCTGTCATGGCTGGAACCTGGGTGTTTGGCACGGACGTGCCATATGAGGCCTTGAGCATCCACGATCACCTGGACATTGATGGAATGCCAGTGCTTCCTATTCACATAAATGTGCTGTGTCTCATGGGGGGGCTGTATTGCCACATGGGTGCAATCAATGGCCCCGATGGTGCTTGGGAATCCTGCAATTTGGCAGAACTCACGCATTACCTTCAGCCGCTGGTCCTCCTGGGTGGGTCTGATGATGTGGTGGGACATGCGTCTTAGGATTGCGGGGACAACCTGGTGCACATATCTGCTCATGCTGGTTTGTGATATCCCAACCACGTCTCCACTTGTTCTTTGAAAAGAACCAGTGGCCAGGAAATGCAATGTTGTCAGGACCTTCACCAGTGGCTGCACTGCATGTGAGCGTTGTGTTGGGCTGGTAATGTCATCCTGCAGGGCTCTGGTAATTTCCAGGATGGCATGAGGGGTGAATCTGAAACGGCGATACACATCCACATCAGCCATGCCAAAGAGGCTAATGCGCTGTGGGTATACCCTCTCACGTGCCCTCCTACGTGCCCTCCTCCTTCTATGTGCCTCGGCCTCTTCCTCTTCCTCTGCCTCTGCACACACTAGTAGTGCTAAGACCTCGCCTGCCCCTGGCATGTTGGCATACGAATGTGTTGTCCTAAGTGTGGTTGCTCAGCTCGTCCGGGATGGTGCTGCTGTATTTGCTTTCAAGCTGACTTACTCAGGTCTGGAGCAAAGTTAACCGAGCTTTATGAGGAGTAACTTTCAGCCAGCCATTCGTCTTACGCGCACAGCGCGTAGCCTACGCCGATCGCGCGTAGGTTCGGGAATCTGCTTATGTACATCATTTGCATATTTGAATACTAATTCTATGGCCGCGTAGGATGCCTTCAGCGGAAATATGCGCCTACGCCGCGTACACTTAAACGAGTTAGGACGGACGAGAGCAGCCTTGTTTCTGGCGGATCTGGTTCTGTGACTGCGGCGCATAGATAGTACGGCGCATCTTTACACTTACGCCGCCCATCTCTATATACGCCGGCGGAACTTGTTTGAGAATATGGGCCATATTCTCTACAAACTGTAGATTTAACTATACTGACTAGCCTTCCTGCTCTATCTATCTATCTGGTAGAAAAGACACTGGGCCAGATTCATGTAGATCAGCGGATCTTTAGATCCGCTCGATCTACGTGTTTTACGATCCGCCGGTGCTATTTAGCGAGGCTAGTGCAGTATTCACAAAGCACTTACCTCGCAAATTGCACCGTCGGATCGTAACTCCCCCCAGCGGAATGCAAATTCCGCGGCTAGGGGGAGTGTACAATTGAAATCAGGCTCGTTCCCGTGCCGATTTAACTGCGCATGCGCCGCCGGCTAAATATCCCAGTGCGCATGCTCCAAATGACGTCGCTAGGACGTCATTGTTAGCGGCGGGTACGTCAATTGCGGCCATCGGTATTCCCGATCGACCTACGCAAATGACGTAAAAATTTGAATCTCGGCGCGGGAGCGACGGCCATACTTAACATTAGCTACCCCTCATATAGCAGGGGTAGCTATCCGCCGGAAAAAGCCGAACGCAAACGACGTTAAAAAAAAGCGACGGGCGGGCGTACGGACTTGAATCGGCGGTTCTCCTCATTTGCATATGCGACGCATAAAAAAAAGCGACGACACCTAGCGGCCGGCGGGAGATTGCAGCCTAAGATTTGACTGGTGTAAGTCACTTACACCAGTCGGATCTAAGGGAGATCTATGCGGAACTGATTCTTATGAATCAGTCGCATAGATCCAACCGTGGGATCTCACAGATCCGACCGTCGGCTCTCACAGATACGACGGCGGATTAGGAGATCCGCCGTCATATCTCTTGATGAATCTGGCCCACTGTGTCTCTATCTATCTCTCTCTTTCTAACTGTCTGACTGCTCCTCTCTTTCACAAAGCCGGAACACATTACACGAGGCCGCCTTGCAGGCTGCCTTTTATAGTGTGGGGCGTGTACTAAACCCCCCTGAGCCATAATTGGCCAAAGCCAGCCTGGCTTTGGCCAATTATGGCTCTTCGTTTTTTGCGCGCTGTGATTGGCCAAGCATGCGGGACATACAGCATGCTTGGCCAATCATCAGCGCTCAACGCCGCAGTGAATTATGGGGCGTCATTCAAATTTGGTGCGAACGACCCGTTTTGTTCGAGTTTCGACGAACAATCGAACGACCGATGTTCGAGTCGAACATACGTTCGTATCGAACGCGAAGCTCATCCCTAGTCTTGAGGATGGATCACTGGCCAGAGCTTGCACAGTATGCAATTGAGCTACTGGCCTGTCCTGCATCCAGTGTTCTTTCGGAACGCACATTCAGTGCTGCTGGAGGCTTTGTATCCGATCACAGGGTGCGCCTCTCCACCGACTCGGTCGATCGACTGACCTTCATAAAACTGAATCATGCTTGGATCACCACCAGCTACCAAATGCTGATGTAACTGAATATTGTTTTTTGAATTGTCAGGTCCCTTCAAGACTGCCTATGCTGATGCTGAGTGACTATCCTGTTATGCTGAGTGACTATCCTTTTCCTCCTCAATGATCATGCTGATAGCTTGTAAGAACATTTTTGGTTCTGGGCACCTCCACCAGTGGCCCAATTTTTCTGCCCCTGTTTAACAGGGGCGTGTAATTACAATTTTTGATGCAATACTTTGCAACGGGCTCATTCCTGCGCTCCAACTACAGTATCTGTGAAGGGTTGCAGTGTTGTGGCACCAGCACCAGTGCCTAAGGCTTAATTTTTCTGCCCCAGGGGCATGTAATTACAATTCTTGATCTAATATTTCACAGCAGGGCCCATTCCTGCGTCCACCAAGAGTAACTGTGAGGGCTTACAGTGTTGTGGCACCACCACCACCACCAACAAAGGCCCAATTTTTCTGCCCCTGTTCAACAGGGGCATGTAATTACAATTCTTGATCTAATATTTCACAGCAGGGCCCATTCCTGCGTCCACCAAGAGTAAATGTGAGGGCTTACAGTTTTGTGGCACCAGCACCACCACCACCACCAAAGGCCCAATTTTCCTACCACTGTTCAACAATGCCATGTAATTACAATTCTTGATATAATAGTTTACAGCAGGGCGTTCCAGCACCCACCAAGAGTAACTGTGAGGACTTACAGTGTTGTGGCACCAGCACCAAAGGCCCAATTTTTCTACCACTGTTTAACAATGGCATGTGATTACAATTCTTGATAAAATAGTTCAGAGCAGGGCATTCCAGCTCCCACCAAGAGTAACTGTCAGGACTTACAGTGTTGTGGCCTCAGTGCCAGCACCAAAGGCCCAATTTTTCTACCACTGTTCAACAATGACATGTAATTACAATTCTTGATATAATAGTTAACAGCAGGGCGTTCCAGCGCCCACCAAGACTAACTGTGAGGACTTACAGTGTTGTGGCAACACCAACACCTAGGGCCCAAATTTCTGCAGAGTATATACGGCAGGCCCCTACTTTCAAACATCCAACTTACAAACGACTCCTACTTGCAAACGGAAGGAGACAACAGGAAGTGAGAGGAAATCTACCCATAGGAAGGGAAATTCTCTTCTGTAAGAGGTGTCTCCTGTCCACTGATGCTTTATCACTAATCCTTGTTTCACTAAAAAACCCAAATTTTCAAAAAATCATTTGTCATTGGGACAGAAAGTGAGGTGCAATCTTCTGAACAGATGCGCACAGACAGCAAAACAAATGTTACAGGGGTGATAACCCTTCTCAATGTTTTCCAAAAAGCTTAAACATAGATTTTTGGCTGGAGCTACACTTTAAAAAAGTACCAGTTGAAAATTACAAACAGATTCTACTTAACAACAAACCTACAGTCCCTGTCTTGTTTGCACTGAGGGTTGAAGGGGGATTTTCTAATGTTTGTAAATGGAAATATATAGCTGGATTCACGTAGGGCGGCGTATGTTTCAGCCGGCGTAGCGTATCGTATTTACGCTACGCAGCTGTAAGTCAGAGAGGCAAGTGCTGTATTCACAAAGCACTTGCCTCCTAAGTTACGGCGGTGTAGCGTAAATGGGCCGGCGTAAGCACGCCTAATTCAAATTGTGAAGAGGTGGGCGTGTTTATGTAAATAAACCATGACCCCACGTAAATGACGTTTTGAACGAACGGCGCATGCGCTGTCCGTGGACGTATCCCAGTGCGCATGCTCCAAATTACACCGCAAGGACCTATTGGTTTTGACGTGAACGTAAATTACGTCCAGCCCCATTCACGGACGACTTACGCAAACGACGTAAACATTTAAAAATTTGACGCGGGACCGTTGTCCATACTTAACATTGGCTAGGCCAGCTTTTTGTTGGACTAACTTTACGCCTGAAAACGCCTTACGTAAACGGCGTATCTTTACTGCGACGGGCAAGCGTACATTCGTGAATAGGCATATCTCACTGATTTATGCATTGCAGGCATAAATCAGCGTTCACGCCCCTAGCGGCCGGCCTAAGTAGAAAGCTAAGATACGACGGCGCAGGCCGTCGTATCTTAGCTAGATTTAAGTGTATCTCATTTTGAGAATACACTTAAAGATACGACGGCTTAGATTCAGAGTTACGACGGCGTATCTACTGATACGCTGGCTTAACTCTTTTTGAATCTAGCTAATATTCAATATTTTTATATTTTGGAAATACAATGGAGTAATATGTCTGAAATTCATGATAAAGGTGAATAAAGAATATAAAAAAATAATATAATTGGCTGCGGCATGTTTATTGGTGTAAACTGTAAATAACTTAAATTCATTCAAACATTTTATTAATACATAAAATTCTCACTTGTAAATAATAAATATAAACGGCTCTGTCTTCGGGACTCAAGCAATACCGCATATCAATAAAACAAGTCCCCACAAGCCGGGCTTGAATTATCAAGGCCGGCCTACCCCACAACCAAGGCCAATTCGATGCTATTCTGCAATCAAACATTGAAAATGTCTAAACCTGTATCAGACAGATGGACTCCATCTGCCCTGTATAAACCTTTGAAACCTCCCTCTAAATTCCTATGTCTATAGGAAAAAACACAGATAAGGAGCATGAATTTATCCATGTATCTATTTACGCGACACCTGATCTTTTCCATATTTTTTAATTGAGCATTTTGAAGACATATTAGCCTTGGAACTACAGTTGTATGCAAACGTTTAGGAACCTCTGACAATTTCCATGATTGTCATTTATAAATATTTGGGTGTTTGGATCAGCAATTTAATTTTGATCTATCAAATAACTGAAGGGCACAGTAATATTTCAGTAGTGAAATGAGGTTTATTGGATGAACAGAAAATGCACAATATGCATCAAAACGAAATTAGACAGGTGCATAAATTTGGACACCCTAGCCATTTTGTTGATTTGAATACCTGTAACTACTTAGCACTCATTATTTGGAACACACGATTGGTTTGGTGAGCTCATTAAGCCTTGAACTTCATAGACATGTGCATCCAATCATGAGAAAAGGTATTTAAGGTGGCCAATTGCAAGTTGTTATTCTCTGACTCTCCTCTGAAGTGTGGCAACATGGGGGCCTCAAAACAACTCTCAAATGACCTGAAAACAACAGAACAGATTGTTCTACATTGTGGCTTAGGGGAAGGCTACAAAAAGTTATCGCAGAGATATAAGCTGTCGGTGTCCACTGTGAGGAACATAGTGAGGAAACGGAAGACCACAGGCACAGTTCTTGTTAAGGCCAGAAGTGGCAGGCCACATAAAATATTGGAGACACAAAGGCGAAGGATGGTGAGAAGGGTCAAAACAGCCCACGGATCACCTCCAAAGACCTACAACATCAACTTGCTGTGGATGCTGTCACTGTGCATCCTTCAACAATTCAGCGCACTTTGCACAGGGAGAAGCTGTATGGGAGAGTGATGCAAAAGAAGCACACACGTCACAAACAAAGTCGCTTGAGGTATGCAAACACACATTTGGACAAGCCAGCTTCATTTTGGAATAGGGTGCTGTGGACTGATATAACAAAGATTGAGTTATTTGGTCATAACAAGGGGCGTTATGCATGGCGGCAAAGAACACAGCATTCCAAGAAAAACACTTGCTACCCACAGTAAAATTTGGTGGAGGTTTCATCATGCTGTAGGGCTGTGTGGCCAGTGCCAGTACTGGGAATCTGGTTAAAGTTGAGGGTCACATGGATTTCACTCAATATCTGCA